>NC_044995.1:9165286-9406657 GCF_008728515.1 Papio anubis | reverse complement strand
GCAGGTGCAGGACCACAGCAGTCAATTTCCCTGGAGATGAGAGTTTCACGTACCCACCAGCTGAAGACCCAGGCTCCATGGAGGAGGGGTTGGACCTCAGGGGCTCCTGAATGTCAGGAGCACAAAGGGGTGAAAGTCTGGGTCTGCCTCCCCTTCATGCCCTCAGTCACTTCACCTAGGGTTTCATCTTCCGTTTAATCCCTAGGTAACGAATTCCTCTTGCAGGCAGGAACCCCTAGAATGCAATACAGGTGCACACACACCGGCACACACAGATAAGCATGTGCTAAGTGGTGGTGCTATCTGAGCTTCATAAATCAATATTTCTGCTTTCAGGAAGTGTGAATCTAGCTGAGAAAACCAATAACAAACATGTAAAGACCTGTCACGTCAAATGTATTAAGCATATGGATGAATACACATAAAAATGTATTTAGATATACCTACACACATTCAGATGTAAGTATATAACTGTACATAAACATGTGTATATATGTAAAACTTCAGATATATGCTTAATATGAAGTTATATACATGTTAGTATTTGAGTGAGAAATATTGCTATGCAATTTAGAAATAAATCAAATTTCCATGTTTTATAATTTATATAAATTTTACCAGAAATTAAAAGAGATCTACTGAAAAGTAATTAGAAAGGAGCGATTCTGTAGTGAGTGAACACGAATTTAAAAGAATATGCTCAAACCAGTCGCTTTCTCATGGATACCTATCTCTTATTTTAAAAAAGATAAATCAAATATCTCACCTAAAAATTGTTAAAGATGTTGAATAAGTCTTTAAGTTAAAATGAGCATACAATATTCTTATGAGCAAAATTTCAAAACACTTCTTAAATTCATTAAGAAAATTTCCATTTTGAATGTCTAAAGGAGATTTGATATTAATGAGAAATTTGTTTCTACATTGAATGCGTAAATTAAATCAAGACCCAATTAAAGGAGGAGTATCATTAATGATTTTTAAATAATAAATGCATACAACAAATAAAATTATAAATTTATATATTCAAATATTGTTTTAAAAGTTTTAGAGAAAAAGGAACGATGGACACGTGCGTATAGAAAACGCAGAGTAGAAATGAGTTGTACAAAAGATGAGCTGTGAATAATTCCCTAACTGGTTCAGGGAGCAGGTGCACAGCCCCTCCTTATTCTCAGGGGTGCCCTGAGCACAGAAGCCTCCAGATGAGCACAGGAGGGGCAGTGTGAGGGGCACCCACAGCTGGGGTGCTTCTCTCTAAAGGAGCGGGTCTGGGGCAGACTCCAGCCTCATCACAGTCAGATCCCACCGAGGCCCGAGCAGCTTCTTCTCCGGTCCTGAGATGGCCCAGGGACCCCGCAGGTGTGGGTGAGGGGCTCATTCTCAGGGACCCTTGGAAATGAGAAATGACAGCTGCCAAGGGAACGTCTGTCTGTCCTGTCTCCATCTCGCCTGCCTCTCTTCCTCCTCCATCAGTCCAGCATCTTCCCCGTGTCCAAGTCAGACTGGGCCCCAAATCCTGCTGACCCAGCCTGTGCTCCTTTCTCTACTCATCGCACATCCTGCAGGACAAGGTCGGAGTCTGGGGGTCCTGCAGAGCTGTGCCAGGTGTTGCTTTTAGTAGAAAATTGGAGAGATTTTCTCTTATACATGAGACAGGGGAGATTGTCAGCCAGTGGGGTTTGTAAACTTTTGTTCTTTCCAAAATACTGTGGCTTTGTCTTACTAAGCTGAGATTCCAGGAGGGATGAGCAAAACTGCATGCACCAGCCCCCATCTCTGTTGGTTGCTTTTTTAAAAAAACCCTTACAGTTATTGGGACAATCAGGACAGGGCCTGAGAGGGCTGCAGTCGGGAGCAGATCTAGGATGAGCCGCATCCCAGATGCGCCAGAAGATCAGAAATGAAGGGGCTTTGGGGTGGTCACATCCAGGCAGTTCCCCGTTATTCAGATGGGGAGTCAGGGTGCGAGGAGAACCAGCTTTTTCAGAAGTTCCACCTCCCAAGGAGAGGCTGAGCCATCACAGCCCCAGCCCCACCTCGGGCTCCTCCCACCTGACTCCTAGAGCAAGCACCTGCCTGTGATCTCCGCTGGCCCTGGCTCCCCATGAGAGGTGATGGCTCCTGGGAATCCTGCTGCTGCGGGGGAGAGAAGTCCCTTCCAGCCCTCATCCAATGCCGAACCTCAGACACTCCTCCCCTCCTGACCACCACGGAGGGAGCACCTGCCCCAACCCTGGAGCGCCAGGAAGCCACGCGGACCACACCGTTACCGTCCACCCTGCCCTCTGCTGCCCTGAATCAGACCCTGAATATTGGAGGTAGCATTGAGATGAGTCTGGAAACTTCCCTGAGCTGGGGAATGGCTGTTTCTTTGTCACCCACTGAGTCAGGACCCAGGAGTTTGGGACCCCCAGAGACTCTGATTTTGAGGTGGGAGACATCAGGAGGAGGGAGTGTGTAGGGGCCTCCCGTCTTCCCACCCTGAGTCCTAATCTCATCTCTGAGCTTCACCTTGCGTCTCCTCCCAGCCCACCCCTGCGATTTACCCCTACTGAGACTTCAGGGGGTGGGAGCCAGGGAATGGAGTCCCGTCTATTTCTCCACCCTCTCATGGGCTGGGCCCTTCCCTGTGGATCCCTTCAGTACCCTCAATCATTATTGTTCCAGAGCTCCTCTGGAGGCAGGGCCTGAGCTGAGCATTAGGCTCAGAGAGGGGGACAGGATCAGGGCCCTCACCTGAGACCACAAGCTCCAGGGGATCACTGGGGGCCGACCACTCGGAGGAGAGGTTGTGTGCACCGTAGCATGTGTACTGGCCCCCATGGGAGCCCCTCACAGGGCCCAGGGTGAAGTTGGCCTGGGAGAGCCCAGCCTGGGGCTGCCGGCCAGGGCGCTGGAAGAGGTCACATCCCCCCTCCTTGTACAGAGTGAATCTGTCGTAGCCGGCATCAGAGCCACACTGGAGGGTCAGCTTCTCCCCAGGGGCCACGACAGGACCCGGCTACACTGACAGTGACGGCTTCTTAGAAACACCTGGGAAAAGGTGGTCACGGTTTCCAGGAGCGACCCTCAGGCTTCCCCACAAACCCTCCCTCTCCCCCTGGGCCTCACCACTGCTGATCTTCCTGTGTCTCTGGCCCCAGCAGCCCTGAGCCCTCTTGTCCCAACATCATCCCACCTGGCGCTGCCCTGAGACGCGGCTCCTCCCCACCTGAGACCTCGAGCTCCAGGGGCTCACTGGGGTGAGTCAGCAGGTAGGGGTTGGAGCTGAATGAGGCGTAGCACCTGTAGGTCCCCGCGTGAGCTGAGGTCACAGGACTCATGGGGAATTCAGCCTGGTACATGTGGGACTGGTGCTTTGATTTCAGACGCAGGGGGGCATCAGCTGCTCCCTCCTTGGTCAGAAAGAAAGTGTCCGTCCATCCCTGTGACTGACACAGCAGGGTCACGTTCTCTCCTGAGGCCACTGTGGGGCCCGGATGCACTGAGAGGGAGGGTCTGGCCTGGGTCTGTCCTGGAAAGAAGACGGATGGGTGAGTGGCTGCCCCGCCTTGTTCTGAGCTGAGATCTCCCCAGGCCTCTCTCTAGTACCCTCAGTCTCTGTCTCTGTTTTCTCTCAGTCTCCCCCTCTCTCCACCCATCCCTGTGTCTGTCTGTCTCTCCCTCCCTTGGGAACCCCACCCCTCATCCCGGCCATCACCACATGGGATCCCCTGGCAGGGCCTGAGCAGAGCCTGGGTCCCTGATTGAACCCACAGGGCTCCTCACCTGCGATCAGGATGTCCAGGGGGTCACTGGGGGCCGACCACTCGGAGGAGAGGTTGTGTGCACCGGAGCATCTGTACTGGCCCCCGTGGGACACCCTTACAGGGCCCAGGGGGAAGTTGGCCTGGGAGAGCCCAGCCTGGGGCTGCCGGCCAGGGCGCTGGAGGAAGTCACCTTCTCCCTCCTTGTACAGAGCGAATCTGTCATAGCCGGCATCAGAGCCACACTGGAGGGTCAGGTTTTCCCCAGGGGCCACGACAGGACCCGGCTGCACTGACAGTGACGGCTTCTTAGAAACACCTGGGAAAAGGTGGTCACGGTTTCCAGGAGCGACCCTCAGGCTTCCCCACAAACCCTCCCTCTCCCCCTGGGCCTCACCACTGCTGATCTTCCTGTGTCTCTGGCCCCAGGAGCCCTGAGCCCTCTCGTCCCAACATCATCCCACCTGGCGCTGCCCTGAGACGCGGCTCCTCCCCACCTGCCTGGAGACTCAGGGAACTCCAG
The DNA here is from genome assembly GCF_008728515.1 of Papio anubis. Lineage (NCBI taxonomy): Eukaryota > Metazoa > Chordata > Mammalia > Primates > Cercopithecidae > Papio > Papio anubis. The sequence goes on along the minus strand of NC_044995.1, from coordinate 9,402,385 downwards.
ACAATGCTGTGAATTTCTCACCTGGGACCAGGAGCTCCAGGAGATCACTGGGTAAAGACCACACATAGGGAGAGCGTGAGTCATAACTATAACACCGGTACGACCACCTGCGACTCGGGCTCACGGGGCCCACGGAGAAGACGGCCCGGGACCAGCCACGGGCATGGGACTGGCAGTTGAGACGTCGTGCGTGTTCATCTTCTCCTTCCTTACACAGAATGAAGCCACTAAATGCCACCTGTGAGTGACACTGGAGGGTCACGTTTCCTCCTGAGGCCACCACAGGGCTGGGCAGGGCTGAGAGGGTGGGTTTGCTGTAGGCTCCTGGGAGAGAAGGAGGCACAGTGTAAATGGGTCTCCCACCTCCCGCATCATCCCCAGGGCTGGGCTGTGAGAGGGAGACGCCCCTGAGAGCCGACCCCCTTCCTGAAGACAGAGCCTGGGGCTGGGACCCCTGAGTGTCCTCTCACCTGTCACCATCAGGTCCAGGGGGTCACTGAGCTCTGACCACCAACTGTGGCTGTAATACTGACAGCGATACCGCCCTGCGTCTTCCCAGGTGATGGATGGGATGGGGAACTGGCCCTTCTTCACAAGCTCTGGTCGTACCAATGTAATCCAGGATGCCGATTTTCTCTCCCTATATAGACGGTACTCCCGGGCTTCAAGGTTTCCCTGACACCTGAGGGTCACGGGACTCCCCCGGGTGATCACACGGTCTGGCTCAGCCCAGAGTGTGGGCTTGGGGAGGATTCCTAAAAGGAAATCAGAGATCGGATTCTAAGTCATTTCCCACCCAACAGATCTCAGCTCTTGGCTGCAGGACCCTCCAGACGCCCCCATCAGTCAGCCCAGATCTGCTATTCCCCGTCCCCAGCTGCACGGAGGTGGCCCCTTGTCCCCAGTGAGGAGGAGGGACCTGGGACAGCTGGGGACAGACTCACCTGCCTGCACGTGGGTCCTGGGGCCCAGACTCAGCCCTGGAAGAGAGTTCCCGGTGAGAGATTTGCCCCTGAAGCCTGAGCAGGTCCTCCCCTCCCTGGGATCTTTGTGAGCCCCTGGGGTCTCCTTATGCACCAGAGTTTGGCTGTGGGGTGAGGTCCCTCCTAGGTTAGAATCTCCCCTCCCTCTTCAAATCTCACCGAGACAGATCAGCACCGTGAGGATGGGGGTCATGGCGTCTCCTCCCACTGCCCTGCTGTGCGGATGGATGAGCCCTCGGTGCTGGCAGGACAGAGACACACAGAGAGAAATAGCCTCCCCTCCTTCCCTCATTGTGCGGACACTCGGAGGCTGGGTCCCTCTCACGGGGTGTTGTCATCTGCAGCTACACAGGAAGCAGAACTGACCTCCCAGGATCCTGATTCTCATTCTTTCAGGGCTGAGGTTGGGGCAGGCACCGGGCCCTCTGCAGACATTTCAGACAGAAATGGGGTCTTTCCTGACCCGCAGCCACTGTCTGTCTGGTTTATCCTCATCTCACTGAGAGCCGGGATGTAGCGGCAAATAGAACTGGTGCTTTCTGTGTCTGCCCTTCCAGATGAGGGTAGCGGAGGCTTCCCCTTCCTTCTCACAGCCTCCCCGAAGGTCTCCCTCCCTCCTTCAGTCGTCCATCAGCTCAGCGTTGTGTGGTCCTTACCATGGCAGTGGTCTCTCCAGCCCTGGAGATGCTTCAGGGAAGACGCAGGTCCATGCTACAGGCAGACTCAGACCAGCAGAGACGCATCTCACATCTGGCTGTGCCGTCCAGGCTGAGCTGTGTGTGGCAGTGAGGACAGAAGAGAAATGCAGGGAAATAGGGGAAGAAAAGTTGACTTCTTTCTTGGCACTGGATTGTGGGTTTTCTTTCAATAGTTCCCTCTCAACTTCCCCTTTTTAATTTTTTTTTCTTTTTTTTTTTTGCTACAGCGTCCACCCCCTCCCCCCAGGAACAAACCTCTGAGTCTTTCCTGCCTCCTCGGTGCCCCTTGCGTCCTTGGCCGTCCCTCTGCACCTCAATTCCTGGTCAACATTTTGGGAACAATGACTTATGTCTGCGCTTTGATTTGAGGAGTTGAGGAGGGAGTTGATACTTATTTGATGACTGGTTGTCATCCACTGCCTATGTGACCTTGGTTTGTAGTGTCCCATCTCTGAGCCTCAGCTTCTTCCTTTGCAGACTGTTGTCATGAATCCCACTCGTCACCGTGGTTGTGGGGTCAGTGGTGCCTGGGACATTGGGAGGGGCTCATTTGTGCTTGATTTCCAGATCAGGGTAAGACCTGAGGTGTTTGGGACATGAGAGGATCTTGGTGTTGGACTCCACAGTCTACGTAGGTGAATGTATCCCTGGAAATGTCACATCAGCCTAATAGAATATACATCAAGCATTTCACAGAAATACAGAAACATCATATCACTTGAAGCAGACGTGCAGAAGCTTGGTGGCAGAAAGAATCCCAAGAAAGAACAGAAGTCAGAGGTGAGATGCCACAGGGTCCCGGGACCATCAAGGGCTCATTAGGGTGTAGCTTTCCGCCACTGAGTGGAGCCCGGAGAGGAGCCTCGGGATCTGTAACACAGTGAGGAGCTCAGGGCTCCAGACCAAGGTGGGAGGCTGCGTCTTCCAGCCACACCTGAGGCTCGAGTGGACCCCAAGCAGCCCAGAGGAGTTCCCTCAAAGGTGCACTGGAAAACTGTCCAGTGAGTAGAGCTACTGGGATTCCATAGAAAGAAGCGTACTAAACACCAGGGTGTCCATACAGAGCATTTATTAGGGAGACTTCCAGAGTGGGGCATCCTTGTCTCCTTGCCCAGTGTCTGCTCGTGAATCTCAAGGATGTGTTTCCACATAGCAGCATGTATTCTTCAGATGGACAAGGAGACACTGGGTGTTCTATCCAAAGCTTTAACCTAAAATAAAAATAAACACAAAAATAAACCCTTAGAGAATATGATCTCTCAGTACAGTTGTTTCTTGGGATACACAGGCAACTCGTTTCAGTACCCCCTACACGTAACAAAACTTGCTGGTACTCCAGCCCTGACATTGTCTCTGCTGGACCTGCATATAGGAAGAGCCCGTTTTCCATATACACAAGTCTTGCTTCTCACAAATGCAATAGTTTTGATGCCATTTGTTTGAAAACAGTGTGCACATAAAGGAGACCCCAGGAATTCAAGGTTGCATTGCTCCAGGGGTGCCTGGATTTTGAGTGTATTTGGGAATGAGAAGCAGGGATTATAATCTGGGGTGCATGGCATGGCAAGCCACAGTGCATCCAGGGAGGGAAGTGTGATGTTGGGATATATGCTGGTTTTCACCCGCGGTTCCTGGTTCATGACTCCCATAGCGCTTGTTACAGTCTTTCATTAGAATGTTGGCTGTGTTGGGCTTAGGGGGAGGCCTCTGACCTCCTTCTGCCCTTCCTTCACCTGCCCAAGGCAAGACTTGAATGTTCCCTGCCTTTCCCCAGTGGTGGCTCTTAGCACCCATCTAGGGTAGTCTCACCTATTCCTTGTGGGAGGGAAATGCCCCACGACATCATGACTTCCAGCAAAGCCCAAGAGGACTGGTTTGCATGAGTTTCTGGATGGCTGAGCATGTGGAAGCTCCTGGAGGGTGGCGCCCAGGGAGGGCATGGAAGCCCCGTGCCGCTTCCCCCATGCCTCCTGCTATGTGTCTCTTCATCTGTGTCCTCTGCAGTGTGCTTTGTATTCAACCAGGAAATGTCCGTGTTTCTCTGAGTTCTGTGAGCTGCTACAGGAAATTAATCAAACCCAAAGAGGGGGTCATGGGATCCCCAACTTGAAGCCAGTCGATCAGAAGTTCTGGAGGTCTGCACTTGGGAAAGGTGTGGGGGACATTCTTGGGGACTTAGCCTTTAATCTGTGGGATGTGGGACTGTCTCTGGGTAGACAGCGTCAGAGCTGACTTAGAGGACACCCAGCTGCTATTTGCTACTGGGTCTGGGGGAAAAAAAATCCCACACATCTGGTCCTAGAAGTCTTCTTCTGTGTTGATGATTCCTGTGATGTGAGAGTAGAGGAAAAGCACTGTAGAGAGAGCTCTCTGTACATAGAGAGGTAGAGGAAGTTCTTATCAGCAACAAGGGAGAGGCTGACAGAGCTGCCTAGAAACAGAGTTCCCTGGTTCCAGAGGTTCAAAGCCAGAGTTGCTGTCAGTCCTTTGGAGGAAATGCCGTTGCTGGGCAAGTGTTCTCTCGAGAGCATCTTATCTGAATTCCTGACGTCCTGAAGAATAGCTAGTGATAAACCTTGTCAAAACAGGAGGAGGGTGAAGGACATGGAAGAGGGACAGAACTAACCTTACACCTTTTGATTTATGATACTGGGATGACGTTTTCCTCATTTAGGTCTTTTGTTATTTCTTTGAGCAGTAGTTTTAAATTGTCAATGTGTATGTATTGCATCTCTTTGGTTAAATGTATTTCTCTTTTTTTTTTTTGAGACAGAGTCTCACTCTGTTGCACAGGCTGGAGTGCCATGGCACCATCTCAGCTCACTGCAACCTTTGCCTCCTGGGTTGAAGCGATTCTGCTGCCTCAGACTCCTGAGTAGCTGGGTTTACAGGCGTGTGCCACCACGCCCAGCTACTTTTTGTATTTGGATAAATGTATTTCTATGCGTACTTTTCTTGCAGACACTGTTATAAATTGACTTGTTCCTCTAATATACATGTTGAAATGCTGAGCTCCATTAGCTATAAATGTGAACATAGTTGGAAATAGAGTCTTTGCAAATGCATTTAAGGTATGATCAAGGGATCATAATGAATTAGAATGGGTCCTAATTTGATCTGAGTGATATCATAATCTGAAGAAGAGAAGAGACACACAGAGAAGAATGGGTGTAAAGACCGAGGTACCCAGGTAGACGTAGGCTGAGAAGATGGAGGCAGAAATTGGTGCAACACTGCCCCAAGCCAAGGAGTGTCTGAACCAGCAGAAAGTAGGACAAGTCATTTAAGAATTCTTCCATCGGCCAGGTGCAGTGGTGTACACCTGTAATCCCAGCACTTTGGGAGGCCGAGGCGGGTGGATCACCTGAGGTCAGGAGTTCAAGACCAGCCTGACTAACATGGTGAGACCCCCGTCTCTACTAAAAATACAAAGATTAGCCGGGAATAATGGTGCACACCTGTAGTCCAATTACTCGAGAGGCAGAGGCAGGAGAATCGCTTGAACCTGGGAGGGGGATGTTTCAGTGAGCCGAGATCGCGCCTTTGCTCTCCAGCCTGGGTGACAGAGCAAAACTCCATCTCAAAAACAAAACAAAACAAAACAAAACAAAAGAACAAAACATTCTTTCATTGAACCTGCACAATTATGTCAACATCTTTCTTATGTTGTACTTAGATTTTTAAGTCAGCCGTGTTCTCTCTCACATCAGATATTAATATGTTTGTCTTTTGTGGATATACTAGGATAGCAGTGTCAGAGTTTCATTTGGCCTGTGCCATAACACTGAAGCAGCAATGATCATTGCCTCTGAATTAGAAAGGACTGTAGGTATATGGGTGAGCTCTCAGTGGGATGTGCCACAGAGTACAGGTACTCATTGGTAGTGAGATACCTGTGTCCCTCGCTTCCCAACCCTACATTCAGTGAGAACCTATTGGCACCTTGATGTGGGCCATGAAAAGAAATATTTATGTCACAGAAATTGGTAGATACCACCAATAATAGCATTTGAAAGACGTCTTTTTCAGAATCAGCATAGCTGTGGTGTCACTTGAAATGTGTGAGTGATGATTCAAGTGGTGATATTTCAGGAAAAGTTGCACACATAGCATCTGAGAAGGAGGGAAGAGCTCAAAGGGTGCAGAGGCTGTCAGGGTCTCAGGATGGATTTATCTTTACCTGGTTGGAATTTGATCTGTCGTTGACTTAGTTGGTGGTTCAGATTTGGATCTCTGAACTGAAGAGATGGGGACTCAGTAAGGGACATCAAAGGAATGTGACGGTGAGGTATAAGGAGACTGTGTTACATGTAGGTGGACCAAGAGCATGCAGGTGTGCAGGGGTGTGGACCCAAAGCTGCCATGTGGGTTGGAGCCTCATGTCTGGGGATGGGATAAAAGGGGGATCCATTCGAGGAAAGTCAACATTCATAGTTAAAAAAATGTATCACCGTTTAATGATCTTCTAGGAATCACTCCAGACAGGTTTCCCTGCACTCAAATATGGATTCCTGTCTCTAGAAGTGACCAGCAGAGTTCAGATGGGTCCTGGTGTCCCCAAGAACTTCTTGGGATCATCAGATGTCACTGAGGCTCCACCACTCTGAAGGAGTGCATTATGCGTCTCTCTGCTATTTCACTGTGACTGCATCTTGGGGGCTTCTCTGGCTGTGCTGAGCCTCAAATAGCAGAATCCCGAGGAAAACCAGGACCAAGCCAGCCACGCCCATGCGGATGAGATTCTCCACTGTGTAATCCTGGGGGTGTTGGCCTAGGGATGGTGGACAAAGAGGTCACAGAGGTCACGGCAGGTCAAGTCACTTGCTTGGGACCCCTGGATGTCACTCTGCAGGCACCACCTCCCCTGGACAGTCCCTGGCCCTCTGTGCCAGCCCATAACCGAGAGCATCTCCTCACTCACCAGTCTTGGAGTCTGTCTGGTTTTGTGACGGGCTGAGGGTCTCAGCTGCTCCTGAGAATCAAAACAGTGGAGAAGAGCCCTGAGCCCAGCCTCGCTCCTGGGTTCTGCATTCTTCTTTTCCCCTGTGTCTCTTGACATGAGTTTTATGGGTTCCTCAGAGCCAGCTTCCTCTGCTGCTTGGGGTTCCCTCCAGTCTCCTCATTAATTATGTCAGACTTCCTGTGCCCTACAAATCCAAGCTCGGCTCCTGAGTTATTCCGGGAGAGTTTTCCTGCACCCCGAGAGCTGAGCATTTATCAGGAAAGTGGTCCCCAGTCCAGAAATAACTAAGACCTTGTGTGCTCTCTGAGCCCTAACAGGCTGCAAGGGGCAGGTGCAGGACCACAGCAGTCAATTTCCCTGGAGATGAGAGTTTCACGTATTCACCAGCTGGAGACCCAGGCTCCATGGAGGAGGGTTGGACCTCCAGGGGCTCCCTGAATATCAGGGCACAAAGGGGAGTGAGAGTCCTGGACCTGCCTCCCCTTCATGCCCTCAGCCACTTCACCTAGGGTTTCATCTTCCGTTTAATCCCTAGGTAACGAATTCCTCATGCAGGCAGGAACCCCTAGAATGCAATACAGGTGCACACACACCGGCACACACAGATAAGCATGTGCTAAGTGGTGGTGCTATCTGAGCTTCATAAATCAATATTTCTGCTTTCAGGAAGTGTGAATCTAGCTGAGAAAACCAATAACAAACATGTAAAGACCTGTCACATCAAATGTATTAAGCATATGGATGAATACACATAAAAATGTATTTAGATATACCTACACACATTCAGATGTAAGTATATAACTGTACATAAACATGTGTATATATGTAAAACTTCAGATATATGCTTAATATGAAGTTATATACATGTTAGTATTTGAGTGAGAAATATTGCTATGCAATTTAGAAATAAATCAAATTTCCATGTTTTATAATTTATATAAATTTTACCAGAAATTAAAAGAGATCTACTGAAAAGTAATTAGAAAGGAGCGATTCTGTAGTGAGTGAACACGAATTTAAAAGAATATGCTCAAACCAGTCGCTTTCTCATGGATACCTCTCTCTTATTTTAAAAAAGATAGAGAAATCAAATATCTCACCTAAAAATTGTTAAAGATGTTGAATAAGTCTTTAAGTTAAAATGAGCATACAATATTCTTATGAGCAAAATTTCAAAACACTTCTTAAATTCATTAAGAAAATTTCCATTTTGAATGTCTAAAGGAGATTTGATATTAATGAGAAATTTGTTTCTACATTGAATGCGTAAATTAAATCAAGACCCAATTAAAGGAGGAGTATCATTAATGATTTTTAAGTAATAAATGCATACAACAAATAAAATTAAAAATTTATATATTCAAATATTGTTTTAAAAGTTTTAGAGAAAAAGGAACGATGGACACGTGCGTATAGAAAACGCAGAGTAGAAATGAGTTGTACAAAAGATGAGCTGTGAATAATTCCCTAACTGGTTCAGGGAGCAGGTGCACAGCCCCTCCTTATTCTCAGGGGTGCCCTGAGCACAGAAGCCTCCAGATGAGCACAGGAGGGGCAGTGTGAGGGGCACCCACAGCTGGGGTGCTTCTCTCTAAAGGAGCGGGTCTGGGGCAGACTCCAGCCTCATCACAGTCAGATCCCACCGAGGCCCGAGCAGCTTCTTCTCCGGTCCTGAGATGGCCCAGGGACCCCGCAGGTGTGGGTGAGGGGCTCATTCTCAGGGACCCTTGGAAATGAGAAATGACAGCTGCCAAGGGAACGTCTGTCTGTCCTGTCTCCATCTCGCCTGCCTCTCTTCCTCCTCCATCAGTCCAGCATCTTCCCCGTGTCCAAGTCAGACTGGGCCCCAAATCCTGCTGACCCAGCCTGTGCTCCTTTCTCTACTCATCGCACATCCTGCAGGACAAGGTCGGAGTCTGGGGGTCCTGCAGAGCTGTGCCAGGTGTTGCTTTTAGTAGAAAATTGGAGAGATTTTCTCTTATACATGAGACAGGGGATTGTCCAGCCAGTGGGTTTGTAAATCTTTGTTCTTTCCAAAATATTGGCCAGCTTTGTCTTACTAAGCTGAAGTTCCAGGAGGGATGAGCAAGGCCATGCACCTGCCCCCATCTCTGTTGGCTTTTTTTTTTTAAACCCTTACAGTTATTGGGACAATCAGGACAGGGCCTGAGAGGGCTGCAGGCGGGAGCAGATCCAGGATGAGCCGCATCCCAGATGCCCCAGAAGGCAGAAATGAAGGGGCTTTGGGGTGATCACATCGAGGCAGTTCCCTGTGATTCAGATGGGGAGTCCAGGGTGCAAGGGGAACCCACTTTTTCAGAAGTTCCACTTCCCAAGGAGACGCTGAGTCATCACAGACCCAGCCCCACCTACCCGGGCTCCTCCCACTTGACTCCTAGAGCAAGCACCTGCCTGTGATCTCCGCTGGCCCTGGCTCCCCATGAGAGGTGATGGCTCCTGGGAATCCTCTTTCGGGAGGAAAGTCCAACTGCTCCACTCATCCAATGCAGACCTCGGGCACCTCCCTCCCCTCCTGGCCACCGCGGAGGGGCACCTGCCCCATCCCTGGGCACCAGGAAGCCACGCGGACCACACCCTTACCGTCCACCCTGCCCTCTGCTGCCCTGAATCAGACCCTGAATATTGGAGGTAGCAATGAGATGAGTCTAGAAACTTCTCTTGAGCTGGGAGTGGCTGTTTTTGTCACCCATGAGTCAGGACTTAGAGGTTGGGACCCCCAGAGGCTCTGAATCTGAGGTGGAGACACCAGGAGGGGAGTGTGTGGGGCCTCCGTCTTCCACCCTCAGTCTAATCTCATCTCTGAGGTTCACCCCCGTCTCCTCCCAGCCCTCCCTGCTCTTTACCCTACTGAGACTTCAGGGATGGGAGCCAGGGGTGGGAGGTCCCGTCTATTTCCACCCTCTCATGGGCTGGACCCTCCCATGCGGACCCTCCCCCTTCACTGCCCTCAATCATTATTGTCCCAGAGCTCTGCCGGGGGCAGGGCCTGAGCTGAGCCTTTGAGCTCAGAGAGGACAGGGTCAGGGCCCTCACCTGAGACCACGAGCTCCAGGGGGTCACTGGGGTGAGTCAGCAGGTAGGGGTTGGAGCTGAGTGAGCCGTAGCACCTGTAGGTCCCCGCGTGGGCTGAGGTCACAGGACTCATGGGAAATTCAGCCTGGTACTTATGAGACCGGCGCTTTGATTTTAGACGCAGAGGGGGATCAGCTGCTCCCTCCTTGGTCAGAAGGAAAGTGTGCATCCATCCCTGTGACTGACACAGCAGGGTCACGTTCTCTCCTGAGGCCACCGTGGAGCCCGGCTGCACTGAGAGGAAGGGTCTGGCACGAATCTGTCCTGGAGAGAAGGATGGATGAGGAGCTGCCCCACCTTGTTCTCAGCTGACACCTCCCAGGCCTCTCTCTGGAACCCTTAGTCTCTCTGTCTGTTTTATCTGAGTCTCCCCCTCTCTGCCCATCGCCTGTCTCTGTCTGTCTCTGTCTCCCTTGGGACCCCCACACCTCATCCCAGCCATCACCATCTTGGCTCCCCCAGCAGGGCCTGTGCAGAGCGTGGGTCCCTGACTGAACCCGCTGGGTTCCTCACCTGAGATCAGGATGTCCAGGGGGTCACTGGGGGCCGACCACTCGGAGGAGAGGTTGTGTGCACCGGAGCATCTGTACTGGCCCCCGTAGGAGCGGCTCACAGGGCCCAGGGGGAAGTTGGCCTGGGAGAGCCCAGCCTGGGGCTGCCGGCCAGGGCGCTGGAGGAAGTCACGTCCCCACTCCTTGTACAGAGCGAATCTGTTGTAGCCGGCATCAGAGCCACACTGGAGGGTCAGCTTATCCCCACGGGCCACGACAGGACCCGGCTGCACTGACAGTGACGGCTTCTTAGAAACACCTGGGAAAAGGTGGTCACGGTTTCCAGGAGCGACCCTCAGGCTTCCCCACAAACCCTCCCTCTCCCCCTGGGCCTCACCACTGCTGATCTTCCTGTGTCTCTGGCCCCAGGAGCCCTGAGCCCTCTCGTCCCAACATCATCCCACCTGGCGCTGCCCTGAGACGCGGCTCCTCCCCACCTGCCCGGAGACTCAGGGAGCTCCAGACAATGCTGTGAATTTCTCACCTGGGACCAGGAGCTCCAGGAGATCACTGGGTAAAGACCACACGTAGGGAGAGCGTGAGTCATAACCATAGCACCGGTACGACCACCTGCGACTCGGGCTCACGGGGCCCACGGAGAAGACAGCCCGGGATGACCCATGGGTATGGGGCTGAGAGTTCAGGCATTGTGGGTGTTCATCTTCTCCTTCCTTACACAGGATGAAGCCATCAAATGCCGCCCATGAGACACACTGGAGGGTCACGTTCCCTCCTGAGGCCACCACAGGGCTGGGCAGGGCTGAGAGGGTGGATTTGTTGTAGGCTCCTGGGAGAGAAGGAGGCACCATGTTAAATGGGACTCACACCTCCCACATCATCCCCAGGGCTGGGCTGTGAGAGGGAGACGCCCCTGAGAGCCGACCCCCTTCCTGAGGGCAGAGCCTGGGGCTGGGACCCCTGAGTGTCCTCTCACCTGTCACCACCAGCTCCAGGGGGTCACTGGGCTCTGATGAGTGAGTGTGGCTGTAATACTGACAGCGATACCGCCCTGCATCTTCCCAGGTGATGGATGGGATGGGGAACTGGCCCTTCTTCACAAGCTCTGGTCGTATCCAATGTAATCCAGGATGCTGAGTTTTCTCTCCCTATATAGACGGTACTCCCGGGCTTCAAGGTTTCCCTGACACCTGAGGGTCACGGGACTCCCCTGGGTGATCACACGGTCCTGGCTCAGCCCAGAGTGTGGGCTTGGGGAGCGATCCCTAAAAGGAAATCAGAGATCGGATTCTAAGTCATTTCCCACCCAACAGATCTCAGCTCTTGGTGTGCAGGACCCTCCCAGATGCCCCCATCAGTCAGCCCAGAACTGCTATTCCCCGTCCCCAGCTGCACGGGGGTGGCCCCTTGTCCCCAGTGAGGAGGAGGGAACTGGGACAGCTGGGGACAGACTCACCTGCCTGCACGCGGGTCCTGGAGCCCAGACTCAGCCCTGGAAGAGAGTTCCCTGTGAGATATTTGCCCCTGAAGCCTGAGCAGGTCCTCCCCTCCCTGGGATCTTTGTGAGCCCCTGGGGTCTCCTTATGCACTAGAGTTTGGCTGTGGGGTGAGGTCCCTTCCTAGGTTAGAATCTCCCCTCCCTCTTCAAATCTCACGGAGACAGATCAGCACCGTGAGGATGGGGGTCATGGCGTCTCCTCCCACTGCCCTGCTGTGCGGATGGATGAGGCCTCGGTGCTGGCAGGACAGAGACACACAGAGAGAAATAGCCTCCCCTCCTTCCCTCATTGTGCGGACACTCGGAGGCTGGGTCCTTCTCCTGGGGTGTTGTCATCTGCAGCTACACAGGAAGCGGAACTGACCTCCCAGGATCCAGACTCTCATTCTCTTAGGGCTGAGGTTGGGGCAGGCACCGGGCCCTCTGCAGACATTTCAGACAGAAATGGGGTCTTTCCTGACCCGCAGCCACTGTCTGTCTGGTTTATCCTCATCTCACTGAGAGCCGGGATGTAGCGGCAAATAGAACTGGTGCTTCCTGTGTCTGCCCTTCCAGATGAGGGTAGCGGAGGCTTCCCCTTCCTTCTCACAGCCTCCCCGAAGGTCTCCCTCCCTCCTTCAGTCGTCCATCAGCTCAGCGTTGTGTGGTCCTTACCATGGCAGTGGTCTCTCCAGCCCTGGAGATGCTTCAGGGAAGACGCAGGTCCATGCTACAGGCAGACTCAGACCAGCAGAGACGCATCTCACATCTGGCTGTGCCGTCCAGGCTGAGCTGTGTGTGGCAGTGAGGACAGAAGAGAAATGCAGGGAAATAGGGGAAGAAAAGTTGACTTCTTTCTTGGCACTGGATTGTGGGTTTTCTTTCAATAGTTCCCTCTCAACTTCCCCTTTTTAATTTTTTTTTTTTTTTTTTTTTTGCTACAGCGTCCACCCCCTCCCCCCAGGAACAAACCTCTGAGTCTTTCCTGCCTCCTCGGTGCCCCTTGCGTCCTTGGCCGTCCCTCTGCACCTCAATTCCTGGTCAACATTTTGGGAACAATGACTTATGTTTGCGCTTTGATTTGAGGAGTTGAGGAGGGAGTTGATACTTATTTGATGACTGGTTGTCATCCACTGCCTATGTGACCTTGGTTTGTAGTGTCCCATCTCTGAGCCTCAGCTTCTTCCTTTGCAGACTGTTGTCATGAATCCCTGCCTCGTCACCCGTGGTCTCCAGGATTGTTGGGTGCCCAAGGACATTAGGAGGGCTCATTTGTACTTGATTTCCAGATCAAGGAGTAAGACCTACCAAGGAGTGCTTGGGACATGAGAGGATCTTGGTGTTGGACTCCACAGTCGTGAGTGATTGATGTGTCCACTTAGAGATGTGCGTCAGGCCCTAATGGAGAAATGTATCAGGCATTTCTGAAATGCAAGACATCAATGTCATGAGCAGAAAAGGCGTGTGGAAGCCCCGGTGTAGGATCCCACAAGAAGAACAGGGCCGGGGGTGAGATGCGCAGGTCCCAGGACCATCAGAAGGGGGCTCCCTACATTAGGATGGAGGGATTTCCCCACAGAGTGGAGCCGGGAGAGAGGAACCCTCCCGGGATCTGCAATGACAGAGAGGGGCTCAGGGCTCCAGACCAAGGTGGGAGGCTGCATCCTCCAGCCACACCTGAGGCTCGAGTGGACCCCAAGCAGCCCAGAGGAGTTCCCTCAAAGGAGTGCACCAAACCGTCCAGTGATAGAGCTGCTGGGATTCCAAAGAAAGAAGCACTAAACACCAGGGTGTTCACAGAGCATTTATTAGGGGGACTTCCATAGAAGGGGGCATCCTTGTCTCCTTGCCCAGTGTCTCCTTGAGGATCTCAAGGATGTGCTTCCACATAGCAGCATGTTCTTCAGATGGACAAGGAGACACTGGGTGTTCTATCCAAAGCTTTAACCTAAAATAAAAATAAACACAAAAATAAACCCCTAGAGAATATGATCTCTCAGTACAGTTGTTTCTTGGGATACACCCAGGCAGCTTGGAACAGGTATCCCCCTGCATTAACAAAACTTACTTGTACTCTAAGCCCGACATTGTGTCTCTGCTGGACCTGCATATAGGAAAAGCCCGCTGTTCATATACACAAGTCTTGCTTCTCACAAATGCAATAGTTTTGATCCCCATTTGTTTGAAAACAGTGTGCACATAAGAGACCCCATGAATTCAAGGTTGCATTGCTCCAGGGCTGCCTGGATTTTGAGTGTATTTGGGAATGAGAAGCAGGATTCTGTAATCACAGGTGCGTGGCAAGCCACAGAGTGAAGTCCAGGGAGGGAAGTGTGATGTTGGGATATATGCTGGTTTTAACCCGCGGTTCCTGGTTCATAACTCCCATAGCATGCTTGTTACAGTCTTTCATTAGAATGTTACAAAACATGTTGGGCAAGGGGAAAGCCTCTGACCTCCTCCTGCCCTTCCCTTCCTGCCCAAAGACAGAGACTTGAAATGTTCCTGCCTTTCTGATGGTGGCTTTAAGACCCATCTAGAAGATGGTCTCACCCTGTTCCTTGTGAGAATGCTTTGACATCCATGAAGCTTCCATAAACCCAAAGGGACTGGAACACTTGGGTTTCTGGTTGGCTACAGGCGTGGCTGGAAGCTCCTGAAGGGTAGCAGCAGGGGGAGGCATGGAAGCCCAGCGCCCTTCCCCATGCCTCCTGCTATGTGTCTCTTCATCTGTGTCCTCTGCAGTGTGCTTTGTATTCAACCAGGAAATGTCAGTGTTTCCCTGAGTTCTGTGAGCTGCTACAGAAAATTAATCAAACCCAAAGAGGGGGTCATGGGATCCCCAACTTGAAGCCAGTCGATCAGAAGTTCTGGAGGTCTGCACTTGGGAATGGTGTGGGGGACAGTCTTGGGGACTTAGCCTTTAATCTGTGGGATGTGGGACTGTGTCTGGGTAGACAGCGTCAGAGCTGACTTAGAGGACACCCAGCTGCTGTTTGCTACTGGGTCTGGGGAAAAAAAAATCCCACACATCTGGTCCTAGAAGTCTTCTGTGTTGATGATTCCTGTGATGTGAGAGTAGAGGAAAAGCACTGTAGAGAGAGCTCTCTGTACGTAGAGAGGTAAAGGAAGTTCTTATCAGCAACAAGGGAGAGGCTGACAGCTGCCTAGAAACAGAGTTCCCTGGTTCCAGAGGTTCAAAGCCAGAGTTGCTGTCAGTCCATCGGAGGAGATGCCATTGCTGGGCAAGTGTTCTCTCAAGAGCATCTTATCTGAATTCCTGACGTCCGAAAGAATAGCTAGTGATAAACCTTGTCAAAGCAGGAGAGGGGTGAAGGACATGGAAGTGTTTCTTGTGGGTTTTTTTTTAAGTCCTTAGAAACAGTTCTTACCTGAGACCTGGAAGCATGAGCCTCCTCTCCTTCAGGCCTTTCTGGTCCTGTGGGGTCTGAGTTTGACCAAAGTCATCTCATCCTTGCACCTGTGACTTTCCTATTGGGTGTCTGCAGTGAAGGCACTGGGTTATGAAGTTTAACCTGAGAGTTTCAGGAATCTGGTTGAGGGGAGGACTTGTGTCTATATTTTTAGCAAAAGGGTTAATTTTTCAGCGTTTTCTAGAAACAACCTAAAGTGTTTTATCAGTACTTGGGGATGCTCAAGACCTCCGCTTGGGTTCCAGCCTGCAGGTGGAAACAGGCATCTGTCCAACCCACAGAGCAGTCATGGCACTTTCTCTCTCTCTCAGAACAAGGAAAAAAGTGGAGGAAACTGTGGGACCCTAGAGACTGTGGCTCTCTGTCTTTTGTGTTTGTGGACAGACCCTGGGATAACTCAGTGACCCAAGCCACACTCAACACTGAGCCACCTTCCCGGGTGCACACGACACAGACTTGCTTTATCATTGTTGGACCGGGCATATCTGGCACTTGAGTGTGAAGGTCACACAGACCCCGCCATGCTGGGCATAACACGGAGCTGATTCTAAACTTGGGAGCGTGGACACCGCAGGGCAGGAGCGGCTACAGGAATGCCCTCATCAGTTTTCATTCCTGAGTCAGCCCTGGGAGAAACCCTGTATGGAAGATCATGTATGTGGGAGAAAAACCCACCCCAGAGGAATAAAAATCAAACCGTCCATTAGAGAAAAAACAGGCAATTATAGAAATGAATTAGGAAGCTATTGTGATGTGAAAAATAGTAAATTATGTTAACACAGTTAGAAATAATTTCATCAAGAATGAGACACAGCTGAAACAATAAACATTGTATTGGTGTAGAATATTGATTAAAATTTTTCATTAGTCATCAGAGAAAAACTAGAAATAAAAAATAGAAAAGATAATTAATGCACACAAGAAATGGAATGAGAAGAGGAAACAGATATCTCTCTATAGATCACACTTTCAGAATGAGGGAAATAAGGAGTATGTTAGTAAATACTTGCAAAGAAATAAGTTGACATTTTTACAGAAATGAAGAAAGAACATGAGTTTAATGTGCATAAACTCATAAATAACATTAATGTCTTAACTATGATAGAGCAAACAATACCTAGAATAGATACAAAGTAATTTTAAAATTACTGGAGAAAATGAAAATTATTCTCAAATGAAAGACAAGCACATTGGGACTGGATTTCCCAAGAGTAAAAAGTGACAAGAAAATGACTGGGGGTTGAAGTTCCAGTTGGCTGAATGGAAAGGGCTGGAGTCTGCCTACTCACCAAGAGGACCCAAAATGGCGAGTAAATACCAACAGGTCAAGTGGATCTTCCAAGAGGACGCTGGGGTTCACCTGAGAACCATGAGGACACGGAGAGAAGAGAAGAGAAGAGAAAAGGTGGGAGCCAGGAGAGGCTGCTAACACGGGGAAGGGGTGAGTGATGAGAGATTCCCTAACACAGGGAAGGGGTGAGAGAGTGAGAGATTCCCTAACACAGGGAAGGGGTGAGCGAGTGAGAGATTCTCTAGCAAGGGGAAGGGGTGAGTGAGTGAGAGGCCCCCTAACAAGGGTAAGGGGTGAGTGAGAGGCTCCTTAACAAAGGGAAAGGGTGAGTGGGTGTGAGGCCCCTGGGATCCACACCCCTGCCTTGGCCCTTTACTGGTCTAGTCTGGGAGAACTGACCCCCTTGGCCTACAGAGGCTGGGAGTTCCTGGAGATGGTGCAGAGGCACTCAGAAGCCCACGTGGGAGTCCCACAGGCTTCTGATCCCTGAGCAGCCTGGGTCCAGCTGCCACTGCCTTAGCAGGGAGGGAGGGAGGCCAGGCACCTCCTGTAGGCCCCAAGAATCCAGCCATGACAGCTGGGGGCTGCAGGGAACAGCCAAGCTGGGCACCACACAGCTCCCACCTCTGTTGTGTCCTGCTAATGGGGCTTCCTTCCTGCTAATGGGGCTTCCTTCCACTTCAATGGGGCTTCCCTTCCTGTTAAATGGGCTTCCTTCCTGTTAAATGGGGCTTCCTTCCTGCTAAATGGGGCTTCCTTCCTGCTAATGGGGCTTTCTTTACCCTTGCTAATGGGGCTTTGCTTCCTGCTAATGGGGCTTCCTTCCTGCTAATGAGGCTTCCTTCCTGCTAAATGGGGCTTCCTTCCTCCTAAATGGGGCTTCCTTCCTCCTAAATGGGGCTTCCTTCCTCCTAAATGGGGCTTCCTTCCTGCTAATGGGGCTTGCCAGCTGCAGGGCCCCAGTGCACCCGTCCTGTCCCACAGACATTGGCCCTTGATTGGTGCCCTCACAGCCCAATGCTCCAGAGGCCTGACAAGCCTTTTGCAGTCCTGCCACCTCTGCCTGCCCTAGAGCTGACCCAGGCTCAGGGAGAGGTGTGGAGGCCTGACACTTCGTGTGTCCCCAACAGCAAAACCGAGTGCCCACTTCTTCAGGGGGAGGCAGTGTGGGGCAGACCCTGTGCCCCAGCTGCCCAGTCTCCAGTGCTGGCCGGGGGCCCTGCCTCAGTGACAGGCCCACAGCTTTGTGCCCTGCTGCCACCCACCTGGCCATTTTGACTTGCAGCCCCAGCCCTTCTGAGGAGGCCAGTCCCCACAGACCCTGTGATCTGCCCGTGGGCTCTGCCACCTGAGCCTTCTGCTGCCCTTGCAAGGGGTTTCTGCCTGTGACCTGGGGACCAGCCCAGCCCACTCCCCATCACAGGCAGCACCCTGAACCCTGGAACAGCACAGTCAAGAGGCCCCTACAGGACTGCACACACTGTCCAGCCTGGCCACCCTAGGGGCCTGCGATCCAAGCTGCCTGCCCTTTCCCTGCTCTGCTGGCACCTGACCAGTCACCCCAGGGCCTGAGGTGGGGCACAGCTGGTAGCACCACCACAACTGGCGTCCACTCTCCCATCCAGGGCATGAGACCCCCACATCCCACCTGGAAGCAGCTGCCGTGGGACAGCGGACAGCGCTCAGTGTCTGCACTGGGCTGAGGGAAGAGGCTCTGCCTTGGAGACCATGCCCCTTGCAGAGAATGGCAAGGTGGGTGTTTCCCACTGACTCCCAGCCACACACGTGGCCTGGGAGAGACAACAGTGTGAGTCTGAACTGAGACTCAGGGCCAGCCTGGAGCAGGGTGTGACGGGGAAACGAGACAGTGTCCCCTCTGAGAGCTGGAAGCCGAGGATGTAGCTCTTTTTCATCCCCAGCAGAGACCTCAAGAGCATTTCACCGGGTGCCCAGCCACGTCCATCAGGACTGATGCCTGCACTCATCATTAGGATATTCGTGGAGCAGCTGGGGTTCCAGCTCTGCCCGCTGTGTTCCCTCACCCCGATGGAACAGAGGCTCAGGGCTCCAGACCTCCGTCCAGTCCTTCCCCTGAAACGACAGACAGCACCTCACAGGAAACCGCCAGGTCCATAGCGCACCAGCATGCTGAGGTGGCTCTACCATAAAAGCACCAGCTCCCGGCCTGTGATTTGAACTGAACAGCCCAACACAAACCGTGCTGCAGAAGCGCCCAAGGCTATGGGAAAAAGCCAAAAGACCCTTCCCAACATGCTCTGCAGTCACATTCCCTGCGGGGCGGAGGGAAAATGCCCAAAAGAAATCCCATCCAAATGAAAATAAATTCAAAGAGAGTAAGTGGCAGCCTCTCCAGACGAGAAGGAATCCGTGCAAGGATTCTGACGCCGTGAAAAATCTGAATATTGTGGCACCACCAAAGGATCGCACTAGCTCTCTAGCAATGGACGCTGAAAACAACGGAAACTCAGAAAGGACAGGTAAAGAATGAGACTGAGACAAAAACATTACAAAGAATCAGTGAAAGAATGTTGGTTTTTTAAAAGCATAAATAAAATTGAGAGATGGCTGACTACACTAATCACAAAAAGGAGATTTAAATAAGTACAATCAGAAATGATCAAGTTGACAGTACAACTAACACCACAGAAATACAAAAGATCATCAGAGACTACTATGAACAGCTTTATGCACATAAACTAGGAAACCTAGAGAAATGGATGAATTCCTAGACACATATAGCTTCCCAAGATCGCACAGGCAAAAAATAGAAACCCTAAACAGACCAATAACGACCAATGAAAAAGGATCAGTACTAAAAAGTCTTCCAGCAAAAAGGCCCAGGAACAGATGGATTCACGGTTGAACTTTGCCATATGTACGAAGAAGAGCTGGTGCCAATCATACTGAAAGTATTTCAAAAAATCAAGCTTGTGGAATTCTTTGCTAGTTCATTCTACAAAATCAGTATCATCCGGATAGCAAAATCACACAAGGATCCAACAGAAAAATAAAACTACAGGCCAAGAAACCTGAGGAACACAGATGCAAAAATCCTCAAGAAAATACTAGCAAACAGAATCTAACAGTGTATCAAAAACGTAATTCATCATGCCCAAGTTGGCTTGATTCCAGGGGTGAAAGGATGGCTCAATATATGCAAAGTTAATAAAGATGACTCATGAAATAAACTAAGAACAGAAAGCATATGATCATCTCCATAGATGCAGACAAAGCATTCAAGAAAGTCCAACATCCCTTCACGATAAAATCCCTCAACAGACGAGGCATGAAATAAACATACCTCAAAATAATAAGAGCCCCGGCATGACAAACCCACAGTCAATATCAAATTGAATAGGGAGAAATGAAAACTTTTTCCCAGGAAAATGGGAATGGGATCCTCCGTAATTCCCTGGGGTCTCCTACTGGCCTACCTGTGGGGCAAGGTCCCTCTCATGCTAGAACCTCCCATTCCCCTCATCAAATCTCAGTGAAGTGAACCATGGCCATGGGCATGAGAGTCATGGCGTCTCCTCCTACTGGCCCCGGCCGTGCGGGTGGGTAAAACCATGGTGTCCCACAGGACAGAGACACACAGGGCCTGGGCACATAGAAGCAATGTTCTCCCACTTACTGGATTTTCCCACCAGCATCTCCACGGGTGGTGAACTGTCCCGGACCCCGCCACGAGCCCGGCTCTTGTTTTCCCAGGGCTTGGACTTTCTTGAAGGCTTTATCTGCCTCTATTGAGATGATCATATGGTTTTCGTTCTTAGTTTATGTCGTGAGTCACGTATCTTGAACCATCCTTTGAGACAGGCACCGGGCTTTCTGCTGATATTTCAGACACACAAGGCATCTCTCCTGATCTCCTTTCGCTGTCTGCCCGACCGGTCCTCATCTCACTGAGGGCCAGGATGTAGCTGCAAATGGACGTGGTGCCTTCCTGAGTTGGTCCCTTCGAGGTGAAGGCAACGGAGGGTTCTTCTTTCCTCTCAGAGCCTCTCCGTGGGGTCCCGCTCTCTCCTTCAGCTCACCCGTAAACACACCCTTGTGGGGAACCTACCACGGCCAGTCTTCTCACCAGTCCTGGGGAAGCTTCAGGGAAGATGCAAATTCAGGCTGCAGGGCAGACTCAGATCAGCAGAGACTCCTCTCACGTCTGGCTGTGCAGTTCCAGTTGAGTTTCACTGTGGCAATGAGCAGAAAGCGGAAATACAGGGACACAAGGGAAGGAATCGTGACCCTTTTCCCAGAACTGGAGTGTGAGTTTTCTTTATGCAAAAAAGTTCCCTTCACGAACTTCTCATTTACTCATCGCAACGGTCACCCACCCCCCCGTCTCCCTGGAAACAACATTGACCTGACTCTGCCTTCTTGGTGCCCCCCCCTTTCTTTCAAACACTCCTGTTCCCATCCTGCGCTCCTGCGTTCAAGGTTTTGGGACAATACATAGGGTTAGCACTCTGATTTGAGGGGAAATCTCGTCTTTATTTAAATATTCATGTGTTACCCCTTGCCTGTGTGACCTTGGGCAGTAACTTCCCATCTCTGAGCCTCAGTTTCCTCATTTGGAGCCTGTCATGAACTCCATTCCTCACAGGGGAGCTGGGTCATTGGTGCCTGGGAGCTGCACGGGGCTCAGCCATGGGTAATTTCCAGAGCAGGTGAAGACAGGAGAGGTGGGGGTGTGAAGGGATGCTGGCGCCCACCATCAAGGCCTGTGATTGAGGTTTGCACTCAGGAGTGCCCGTTTGTTCCTGCCCTTGAGAGATGCTTCTCATAATATTTCATCAACACCCCGATTATCACAGTCATGTGCAGAAAATGGGAAATGAAAGCTGGTCAGAAGGAGAAGCACCTACATTAAAGAGAAAATTAAAACTGACAGAGCATTTGTGTCTGGTGCCATTAGGGGTCATTAGGGAGGAAGCAATTAAGTCACCAGGGTGCATGCATTTAAGCATGAAATGCAAATCATTTCTGAGACGGAGTCTCACTCTGTCCCCCAGGCTGGAGTGCAGTGGCGCAATCTCGGCTGATCGCAACCTGCGCCTCCCGGGTTCAAGCGATTCTCCTGCCTCAGCCTCCCGAGTAGCTGGCACTACAAGCACGCACCACCACACCCGGCTAATTTTTGTATTTGTAGTAGAGACGGGGTTTTGCCATGTTGGCCAGGCTGGTCTTGAACTCCTGACCTCAGGTGATCCACCTGCTTCAGCCTCCCAAAGTGCTGGGATTACAGGCGTGAGCCACCGTGCCTGGCCAAAATGCAAATCTTGACCTATCATGAGAAACTGAAAAATAGGAGTAAATTAAAAAATACAGGCCGGGCTCGGTGGCTCATGCCTGTAATCCCAGCACTTTGGGAGGCCAAGGCGGGTGGATCACAAGGTTAGGAGATGGAGACCATCCTGGCTAACACGGTGAAACTCCGTCTCTACTAAAAATAGAAAAAATTAGCCGGGCGTGGTGGTGGCGCCTGTAGTCCCAGCTACTTGGGAGGCTGAGGCAGGAGAATGGCGGGAATCCGGGAGGCGGAACTTGCAGTGAGCCGAGATCGCGCCACTGCACTCCAGCCTGGGTGACAGAGCGAGACTCCGTCTCAAAAAAAAAAAAAAAAAAAGATCAATGACTCCAAAACGTAGAATATGAGATGCTGCAGTGATGAAAGTGGGAAACAGTCTAATATTTGAAAATCACACACACACACACATGCACACACGAATGCAACCACACGGGGGCACACACATATGAGTACGTGTGCATGTACACATATCAGTACTCAGAGTTCAGCTACGGGGAAATTAGAACCTGTCTTCTCTAAAGGCGAGGATAAATGAATCTTCATTCGAAAATATGTAATTGAATGAATACTTAACTAAATAGGGGAAGTTATTCCAAATTATTCCTTTTTTACCCTGTACGTAAAAGAGTAATTCACCCACTGAAGGATGAGTTAAATAGCTCAGTACCCCCAGTGACACCTAGGCATGAAACACAATAGTACCATCTAAAATAAAATGATAATTTAGAATCAGTAAGTGAAGAAAGGTATGCTATTAAAATATCTATTGGAAATATTAATATCCAATAAAATATAACATGATACAAAAACTTTTAGAAATAAAAACTAAAATTTTGTGTTTTAATGAAGTTGTAAGAGCTGGGCATGAAGGGTTTTTGCAGGCTGAGGTGGGAGGATCACTTGAGCCCAGGAGTTCAAGACCGGCCAGGACAACATAGTGAGACTCATCTTCATTTATTTTTTTAAAGAAGGTATTAAAGATGACAAAAGATATGTAAACTTTTTTTTTTTTTTTTTTTTGAGATGGAGTCTCGCTCTGTTGCCCAGGCTGGAATGCAGCTGCAAGATCTTGGCTCACTGCAAGCTCTGCCTCCCGCGTTCATGCCATTCTCCCGCCTCAGCCTCCCGAGTAGCTGGGACTACAGGCTCCTGTCACCACGCCCGGCTGATTTTTTGTATTTTTTTGTAGAGACGGGATTTCACCATGTTAGCCAGGATGGTCTCGAACTCCTGACCTCGTGATCTGCCCTCCTCGGCCTCCCAAAGTGCTGGGATTACAGGCGTGAGCCCCCGCACCTGGCCAAAGGTATGTAAACCTTCATGCATCTAACCATAGGTTCTTGAAATTATATAACATAAAGTTATATTTATTTGGTGATTCAAACAAATGTTTATCAAGATCTGATAGGTTAAGAGAAAAAATTAATGAGTAAAGTGTACACATTAATGTTCAATCTCAATTACATACATATGGCAAAACATTCTAGTTACACATGTTACGGGACTTGTATAGACAAATTCTGATTCTGATATGTGTGTATACATATGTGTATATGTGTATGTTAATATGTGTATATATTTACATATCATGTACATATACTATATATAGTACAAATACTATATATACACACATTATATATGTGTGTAGATGTATAGAGAAATATTATAAAGTTTGTATAGAACAAAGAATCCACATATATTTGGATATATAGGATACATACACTTAGTCTAAGTGTTATGTGTGTATTACTCACATATCACATAAAAACACACTATGTGTGTATACACCGTAGGTGTAGATGCTACTGTACAGTATATACATGCGTGTGTGAGTGTATATATGTGTGTACATTTATGAACACATATCTCAAAGGAGGAAATGCCCATATTTAAGGCAGGCATTGCACATAAAATATTAAGTATTTAGTAGACAAAAAAGGAAAAAAACTCTTTCTACATGGCTGTCTTACACATTATATTCCCAGACACAATTGTTATTCGATTTGCAGTCAACAATCAAAAGATACTATGAGAAAACCTCACTATTGCTCAAAATTAATAAAATCCTCAGTCACTTTGTATGATATATATTTGAATTCACGATGTACTAAGAAATATGTTGCTAGATGGATGTTTGTATTTTATAGTGTTTGGATGATTATTTTCCTTTTTGTGGTATATGAAGAGTTCCGTTTCCATTTTATGAAATGGAAGCCCTGAGGAGATTGCCGTGGAACCAGCGAGGAATTTCTGGCAGAGGAAAGTAGACGGCAGTCCTGGGAAAAATTACTGTATGAAAAACTGAGGAAGAAGGAATTAGGGCTCCTGGATGGGGGGAAGACCCACATACAGAGTATCTCCGAGCCCTGGGAGTAGAGCAGTGTGTTCAGGGCCCTGAGCCTGTGGAAGGAATCTTCTCTGAGATGTGAGTCTGTGGAATGTGTGTTGTAAGACCTGCCTTTTACTAGTATAATCCAGCAAAAGCCCTTGGGTGAGGACCCAGTTTTATTTTAAGGAATGTGGGGACAGTATATTTCTTATTCATCTTTGTGCAGATTTCATAGTGCTGATCAGTCATGTAGAAGGCGGAGGTCAGTGTGTTCACAGGATTCGTACCTGAGAGTCAGGAGGCACACGCAGGGGTCCGTGAAAAAGGCTGGCAGCCTGGTATGGCGGGAAGGTCATCAGCGACAGACACTAGAGTCTCCTGCTCGATCTTGCCGAAATCTGGCTCAAATGTTTGGCCTGGCACAACCAAACTGGAACTTGGAAGATGCTGTATAGATAAAACCTAATATTGTAACCATTCATATTGTTATGGATATGAACATAACTTTGAAAATGTCCTTAATCAGATTTCTTTATTCTAGAGGGTAGATGGTGAATGATAAGATTTCTTTACTCTAGAAGGTAGATGGCAAATGATAACATTTATTTACTCTAGAGGGTAGATGGTGAATGATGAGATTTCTTTATTCTAGAGGGTAGATGGTGAATGATAAGATTTCTTTATTCTAGAGGGTAGATGGTGAATGATAATATTTCTTTATTCTAGAGGGTAGATGGTGAATGATAACATTTGTTCATTCTAGAGGGTAGATGGCGAATGATAAGTTTTCTTCTAGAGGGTAGGTGGCGAATGGTAAGATTTGTTTACTCTAGAGGGCAGGTGGCGAACGGTAAGATTTCTTTACTCTAGAAGGTAGATGGTGAATAACAAGGTTTCTTTACTCTAGAGGGTTGATGGTGAATGATAAGATTTCTTTACTGTAGAGGGTAGGTGGCGAATGATAAGATTTCTTTATTCTAGAGGGTAGATGGGGAATATTCGGTCCCTCATGTTTCTCACATTCCTCCCTCCAAACATTCTATTCTATGCAGCAGGGTTTTACATCCTTCAAACACAACAGTGGTCTTTGACCTAGACATGTTGAACTCTTTAGTGCTAGGACTCAAGTCCTCTTGCTGTTTTGGGACAATTCAGAAAAGAATCAGCCCAGTCATTTTGCATACTTCTGTCTGACTGTCCTAGGTGAGTAGAAAGAAACAGTTCAACTGCTTGACAAGATTCATTGACCTGAGGTCTTGCCTGCAGCTGGATTTCTATCCCACTTCTGTGATTTTCCTTTCGTGGATCACCAACGCACTGCAAACTCCTATCATTGCTTTTGACATGGTGTACTTTGGTTCTGCCTGGAAAGGCAGGGAGTCTCGGAGTGAGGGGCTCACAGATCATAGGCAGATTGAAATGTTTTCAGCAAGAATAGGCAAACCCATAGAGACAGAAAGCACACTCATGGTTAGCAGGTGCTGGAGGGAAGAAGGAATGGGGAGTGGCTGCTGACTGGGTGTAGGGTGATGACAATGTGTGGAACAGGATGGCAGTGATGGTGACACAATGATCTGAGGAGAAGCTAAACAGGTAGCATCTGAGAAGGAGGGAAGGGCTCACAGGGTTCAGAGAGGGTGTCAGGGCATCAGGGTGGATTTATCTTTTCCCGGTGGAAATCCGATACTTCCCCATTGATTTAGTTACTGAAGCGTGTTTGGAACTCTGAACTGAAGAGATAGAGGCTCAGTAAAGCACACCAGGGAGTGTGGCAATGAGGAATAAAGAAGACTGTGTTACATGCCATGGACCAGAGCACGCAGGTGTGCAGAGCTGTGGACCCAACGCTGCCGTGTGGGATGTAGCCTCATGTCTGGGGGTGGGAAAAGAAGGGGATCCAACCAAGGGAAGTCAACATTAATAGAGAGGAAAGGTATCACATGTTAATGGTCCTCCATGGATCACCCTGGAAAATGTCTCTGCAATCCAATTCCTCCTTCTGGAAATGATCGGCAGACAGTCCAGATAGCATTGGCCCTAAATTGTCTCCCAGAACCTCCTGGGATCACCAGATCTATTCCCAAGGCTCCCACTCTGAGGGTTGCATTGTCCTTTCTGCTGTTCACCTCCCGGCTGCATTTTAGGGGCTTCTCTGGCTGTGCTGAGCCTCAAATAACAGAATCCCGAGGACCACCAGGATTAAGCCAGCCATGCGCATGCAGATGAGATTCTCCACTGTGTAATCCTGGGGGAATGAGGTGGGGGATGGTGGACAAAGAGGCCGCAGAGGTCAGGGCAGATCAGCAACGCCCAGTACCTCTGGATGTCCACCCAGGGCACCCACCTCCCCTTCACAGGACCTGACCCTCTGTGCCAGCCCCATAACTGAAAGCATCTCCTCACTCACCAGTCTTGGGGTCTGAATTGTTTTGTGATGGGCTGAGGGTCTCAGCTGCTCCTGAGAATCAAAACAAAGGAGAAGTACCCTGAGCCAGCCTCTCTCCTAGGCTCTGCATTCTTATCTTCCCCTGTCTTCTGACATGAGTTCTAGTGAGTTCCTCAGTAAACCCTTCCTCTGTAGTAGGGTTCCCTCCAGTCTCCTCATGGAACTATTTCAGCTTTCCTGTGTTCTACAAATCCAAACGTTGCTCTTGAGTCATTTGGGAGAGAGTTTTCCTGTACCTCAAGGGCTCAGGATCTGCAAGGAAAGTGTCCCCAGTACAGAAATCACTGAGCCCTGTGTGCTGTCAGTGCAGCCTGGGACACAGGAGCACATGAGCCAATTCCCCCGGAGATGAGAGTTTCACGGATCCACCAGCTGAGGACCCAGGCTCCGTGCATGAGGGGTTGGTCCTCAGGGGCGCCTCAATGTCAGAAGCAGAAAGGGGTGAAAGTCTGGGGCTGCCTTCCCTTCATGCCCTTAGCCACTTCACCTGGGTTTTCAATGTCCAATTAATCTAACTAACTAATTCTTCATATAGTCAGGAAAACCTAGAATGATGTGATACCTTCCTCTCCATCCCCACTCACAAACATCTGTCTGCTAAATAGTGGTGCTATTAGAGGTTCATAAATTAGTATTTCTGCTTTTACAAAGTGCGAATCTAGGTGAATCTAGACCAGTAACAAACATGTAAACGCCCACCACACAAAATATCTTTTTATTTATTTATTTACTTATTTATTGAGATGGAGTCTCGCTCTGTTTCCCAGGCTGGAGTGCAGTGGCATGATCTCAGCTCACTGCAACCTCCGCCTCCCAGGTTCAAGCAATTCTCCTGCCCCCAGCGTCCCAAGTAGCTGGGATGACAGGTGCTTGCCACCACCCCCAGCTAATTTTTTGTATCTTTAGTAGAGATGGGGTTTCACCGTGTTGGCCAGGCTGGCCTCGAACTCTTGACCTCATGATCCTTCTGCCTCAGCCTCCCAAAGTGCTGGGATTATAGGTGTGAGCCACCGCACCAGGCCTATTTTTATTTTTATTGGGATGGAATCTCACTCAGTCGCACAGGCTGGAGTGCAGTGGCGCTCTCTTTGCTCATTGCAACCTCTGCCGCCTGGGTTCATGAGGTGATTCTCATGGTTCAGCTTCCTGAGTAGCTGGCACTACAGGGGTGTGCCACCATGCCCAGCTATTTTTTTTGTTTTGCATTTTTAGTAGAGACAAGCTTTTACCAGGCTGGTATCAAACTCCTGACCTCAGGTCATCTGCCCGCCTTGGCCTCCCAAAGTGCTGGGATTACAGGTGTGAGTCACTGTGCCCGGCCATCAAATATATTAAGAATATGGATGAATATATATCAGATGAACTTGGATATGCCTACACACATACTCAAATGTAACTTATATAACCACACATAAAATATGTATAGATATAAAGCTTTAGATATTTATTTAAGATGTATTACATACATATTGGTATTTGAAGTGAGAAATATTGGCAAGCAATATAGAAGTAAAGAAGTAAAATTTCCGTTGTCTCATGGTTTGTATAAATTTTATCAGGAAATTAGAGGAGATCCCTAGAAAAGCAGTGAGAATGGGGTTATTTGGTAGTGAGTTAGCATGAAACACAATGAATATACTCAAACTCAGCTTTCTCATGGATAATTACCTTTTATTTTTAAAATATGAAAGAATAAAGTACTTCACTTATAAATTGTTAAAGGTGTTGAATAATTCTTTAAGTTGGAATGAATATAATTCTTCAAATGTCCGCCCAGGACACCCAGCTCCCCTTGACAGGACCTGACCCTCTGCGCCCAGCGTCTTCACCACGAGCGTCTCCTCACTCGCCGGCCTTGGAGTCGGACTTGGTTTGTGGTGGGCTGAAGGTCTCAGCTGCTCCTGAGAATCAAAACAGAGGAGAAGAGACATTCAGATGTAACTTATATAACAAATTCTGCCTAAGGTTATATACAACTTACATAACTTCCCTGTCAAGGAGAGGTGGGGGTCTTGGGTAGACATTTAAAAAATTATGTCCATTTTAATTTAAAGAATTATTCAACACCTTTGACAATTTATAAGTGAAGTATTTGATTCTTTCATATTTTTTAAACAAGAGGTAAGTACCCATGAGAAAGCTACTGGTTTGGGTATATTCATTGTATTTCATAGTAACTCACTACCACATTGCCCTCTTCTAATTTAAATTTAAATTATCAAATTTAAAGCACCTCCTTTTCCTATAAAAGAGGTTTATTTAGATGTTAGAATCATGCAGTGATTGGACAAGATTGGACATGGACCCACCCAGGCCCAGGGCTGAGCTGCACTGCAGCCCCCGCTGACCTCCCGCGGGTTTCACGAGCCACACGGAGCCCCCCGGTCAGTTTCCCTCGGGCCACTGTGCTTTGAAACATCCAAACACTTCTGAAGCTCATTAAGGAAACCTCAGTTTTTAATATGTAGGGGAGGAAGACATGAGGTTAATGAAAAACGGATGTCTACATTGAATATATAAATCAAATCACAGCCCAATGAAAGAAGTATGATAATTTTTAAATAATAGGTTCACATAGCTGAAATAAAAATTATACATTTACATATTCAAGTATTGCTTTAAAAGGTTTAGAAAAGAAGAGAGTAACAATGGGCAAGTGCGTATAGAAAACGCAAAGTAGAAATGAGTTACACACAAGATGCACTGTGAATAATTGCCTAACTCATCCAGGGAGCAGGTGCACGGCCCCTCCTTAGTCTCAGGGGTGCCCCGAGCACAGAGGCCTCCAGGTGAGCACAGGAGGGGCTGTGTGAGGGGCACCCACAGCTGGGGTGCTTCTCTCTAAAGGAGCGGGTCTGGGGCAGACTCCAGCGTCATCACAGTCAGATCCCACTGAGGCCCGAGCAGCCTCCTCTCCCGTCCTAAGACGGCCCAGGGACCCCGCAGGTGTGGGTGAGGGGCTCCATCCTCAGGGGCCCTTGGAAATAAGAAGTGAGAACGGCCAAGGGAGCATCTGTCTGTCCTCTCTCCATCTCGCCTGCCTCTCTTCCTCCTCCATCAGCTCAGTATCTTCCCCGTGTCCAAGTCAGGCCTGGACCCCAAATCCTCCTGACCCAGCCTGTGCTCCTTCCTCTACTCATCACACATCCTGTAGGACAGGGTAGGGGCCTGGGGTCATGCAGAGCTGTGACAGGAGTGGCTTTCGGTATCAAATTGGAGGGATTTTGTTTTTTACATGAGAGAGGGGAGATTCTAAAACAGTGGGGCTTTGTAAACCTTTCTTGTTTCAAAATAGTGTGGCTTTGTCTTACTAAGCTGAGATTCCAGGGGGGATGAGTAAAACTGCATGCACCTGCCCCCATCTCCGTTGGCTTTTTAACCCTTACAAGCCTCCGTTATTGGGAGAATTAGGACAAGGCCAGAGAAGGCTGGAGATGGGAGCAGGTCTAGGAGGAGCCACATCCCAGATGCCCCAGAAGGTCAGAAATGAAGGGGCTTTGGGGTGGTCACATCCAGAGTGCAGTTCCCCGTTATTCAGATGGGGAGTCCAGGGTGCGAGGGAGAACCAGCTTTTTCAGAAGTTCCACCTCCCAAGGAGAGGCTGAGCCATCACAGACCCAGCCCCACCTCCCCAGGCTCCTCCCACCTGACTCCTAGAGCAAGCACCTGCCTGTGATCGCCCCTGGCCCTGGCTCCCCCATGAGGTATTGGCTCCTGGGTCTCTTCCTTGAGGAAGGGAAAGTCCCCGCTGCTCCACTCATCAATGCCGAACCTCAGACACCTCCCTCCCCTCTGACCACCACGGAGGGAGCACCTGCCCCATCCTGGAGCACCAGGAAGCCACGCGGACCACACCCTTACCGTCCACCCTGCCCTCTGCTGCCCTGAATCAGACCCTGAATATTGGAGGTAGCATTGAGATGAGTCTAGAAACTTCTCTTGAGCTGGGAATGGCTGTTTCTTTGTCACCCATGAGTCAGGACTTAGAGGTTGGGACCCCCAGAGGCTCTGAATCTGAGGTGGAGACATCAGGAGGGGAGCGGGTGGGGCCTCCGTCTTCCACCCTCAGTCTAATCTCATCTCTGAGGTTCACCCCCATCTCCTCCCAGCCCTCCCTGCTCTTTACCCTACTGAGACTTCAGGGATGGGAGCCAGGGGTGGGAGGTCCCGTCTATTTCCACCCTCTCATGGGCTGGGCCCTCCCCTGCGGACCCTCCCCCTTCACTCCCCTCTTTCATTATTGTCCCAGAGCTCCCCTGGAGGCAGGGCCTGAGCTGAGCCTTTGAGCTCAGAGAGGACAGGATCAGGGCCCTCACCTGAGACCACGAGCTCCAGGGGGTCACTGGGGTGAGTCAGCAGGTAGGGGTTGGAGCTGAGTGAGCCGTAGCACCTGTAGGTCCCCGCGTGGGCTGAGGTCACAGGACTCATGGGAAATTCAGCCTGGTACTTATGAGACCGGCGCTTTGATTTTAGACGCAGAGGGGGATCAGCTGCTCCCTCCTTGGTCAGAAGGAAAGTGTGCATCCATCCCTGTGACTGACACAGCAGGGTCACGTTCTCTCCTGAGGCCACCGTGGAGCCCGGCTGCACTGAGAGGAAGGGTCTGGCACGAATCTGTCCTGGAGAGAAGGATGGATGAGGAGCTGCCCCACCTTGTTCTCAGCTGACACCTCCCAGGCCTCTCTCTGGAACCCTTAGTCTCTCTGTCTGTTTTATCTGAGTCTCCCCCTCTCTGCCCATCGCCTGTCTCTGTCTGTCTCTGTCTCCCTTGGGACCCCCACACCTCATCCCAGCCATCACCATCTTGGCTCCCCCAGCAGGGCCTGTGCAGAGCGTGGGTCCCTGACTGAACCCGCTGGGTTCCTCACCTGAGATCAGGATGTCCAGGGGGTCACTGGGGGCCGACCACTCGGAGGAGAGGTTGTGTGCACCGGAGCATCTGTACTGGCCCCCGTAGGAGCGGCTCACAGGGCCCAGGGGGAAGTTGGCCTGGGAGAGCCCAGCCTGGGGCTGCCGGCCAGGGCGCTGGAGGAAGTCACGTCCCCACTCCTTGTACAGAGCGAATCTGTTGTAGCCGGCATCAGAGCCACACTGGAGGGTCAGCTTCTCCCCAGGGGCCACGACAGGACCCGGCTGCACTGACAGTGACGGCTTCTTAGAAACACCTGGGAAAAGGTGGTCACGGTTTCCAGGAGCGACCCTCAGGCTTCCCCACAAACCCTCCCTCTCCCCCTGGGCCTCACCACTGCTGATCTTCCTGTGTCTCTGGCCCCAGGAGCCCTGAGCCCTCTCATCCCAACATCATCCCACCTGGCGCTGCCCTGAGACGCGGCTCCTCCCCACCTGCCCGGAGACTCAGGGAACTCCAGACAATGCTGTGAATTTCTCACCTGGGACCAGGAGCTCCAGGAGATCACTGGGTAAAGACCACACATAGGGAGAGCGTGAGTCATAACTATAGCACCGGTACGACCACCTGCGACTCGGGCTCACGGGGCCCACGGAGAAGACAGCCCGGGATGACCCACGGGTACGGGGCTGGGAGATCAGGCATTGTGGGTGTTCATCTTCTCCTTCCTTACACAGAATGAAGCCGTCAAATGCCACCCGTGAGTCACACTGGAGGGTCACGTTCCCTCCTGAGGCCACCACAGGGCTGGGCAGGGCTGAGAGGGTGGGTTTTCTGTAGGCTCCTAGGAGAGAAGGAGGCACCGTGTTAAATGGGCTCCCACCTCCCAACATCATCCCCAGGGCTGGGCTGTGAGAGGGAGACACCCCTGAGAGCCGACCCCCTTCCTGAGGACAGAGCCTGGGGCTGGGACCCCTGAGTGTCCTCTCACCTGTCACCACCAGCTCCAGGGGGTCACTGCGCTCTGACCAGCCTGCCGTGTGGCTACCATAGATACAGCGATACCGCCCTGCGTGCTCCCAGGTGGTGGATGGGATGGGGAACTGGCCCTTCTTCACAAGCTCCTGTGGGATCCGTGTAATCCAGGGTGCTGTTTTTTCTTCTCTATATAGACGGTACTCCTGGGTCTCCAGGGTCCCCTGACACCTGAGGGTCACGGGACTCCCCTGGGTGATCACAGAGTCTGGCTCAGCCCAGAGGGTGGGTTTGGGGAGGGTGCCTGGAAGGAAATCAGAGTTCAGATTCTAAGTCATTTCCTACCCAACCCAACAGATTCCAGCTCCCAGTCCAGGACCCTCCAGATGCCCCCATCAGTCAGCCCAGATCTGCTATTCCCTGTCCCCAGCTGCACGGGGGTGGCCCCTTGTCCCCAGTGAGGAGAAGGGACCTGGGACAGCTGGGGACAAACTCACCTGCCTGCACACAGGTCCTCCAGCCCAGACTCAGCCCTGGAAGAGAGTTCCCGGTGAGAGATTTGCCCCTGAGGCCTGAGCAGGTCCTCCCCTCCCTGGGATCTTTGTGAGCCCCTGGGGTCTCCTTATGCACTAGAGTTTGGCTGTGGGGTGAGGCCCCTCCTAGGTTAGAATCTCCCCTCCCTCTTCAAATCTCACCGAGACAGATCAGGACCGTGAGGATGGGGGTCATGGCGTCTCCTCCCACTGCCCTGCTCTGCAGATGGATGAGCCCTCGGTGCTGGCAGGACAGAGACACAGGGTGTGGCCACTCGGAGGCTGGGTCCTTCTTATGGGGTTTTGTCATCTGCAGCCACACAGGAAGTGGAACTGCCCTCCCCAGGAACCTGGCTGTCATTCCTTTAGGTCTGAGGTAGGGGCAGGCCCAACCCCTTTGTAGACATTTCAGACAGAAATGGGGTCTTTCCTGACCCCCAGCCACCGTCTGTCTGGCTTGCCTTCATCTCGCTGAGACCTGGGATGTAGCAGGAGAAAGAACTGGTGCCTTCTTGAGTCAGCCCCTTTCAGGCGGGGGCGACCGTGGGCTCCTCTTCCCTCTCAGAGCCTCCCCATGGGATCTCCCTCCCTCCTTCAGCCCGTCCAGCAGCTCAGCGTCGCGGGGTTCTTACCATGGCAGTCGTCTCTCCAGCCCTGGAGATACTTCAGGGAAGATGCAGGTCCATGCTGCAGGCAGACCCAGGTCAGCAGAAACGCACCTGACACCGCGCTGTGCAGCTCAGGCTGAGCTGCGTGTGGCAGTAAGCACAGAGAAGAAATGCAGGGAATAAAGAGGGGAAGTTGTGACCCTCTTTGTGGCCCTGGACTATAGATTTTCTTTCTAATCAATAGTAATCCCCCCCTTTTGTTAACTTCCCCCCTTTTTGTTTTCTACAACGTCCACCCCTGACCTCCCTGGGAACAAACCTCTGAGTCTTTCCGGCCTCCTCGGTGCCCCTTTCGTCCTTGGCTGTCCCTCTGCACCTCAATCCCTGTTCAACGTTTTGGGGAACAATGACTTATGTTTGAGCTTTGATTTGGGGAGTTGGGGAGGGAGCTGACATTTATTCAATGACCGGTTATCATCCACTGCCTACGTGACCTCGGGCGGTAATGAACCATCTCTGAGCCTCAGTTTCTTCCTTTGCAGCTTGTTGTCGCAAATCCCACTCGTCACCGTGGTTGTGGGGTCAGTGGTTCCTGGGACATGGGAGA
Organism: Papio anubis; assembly: GCF_008728515.1. Lineage (NCBI taxonomy): Eukaryota > Metazoa > Chordata > Mammalia > Primates > Cercopithecidae > Papio > Papio anubis. The sequence goes on along the minus strand of NC_044995.1, from coordinate 9,368,261 downwards.
GGCTCCTTGGTGCTTCATTTCCAGACCAGGTGAGGACATGAGGTGTTTGGGATATGATAGGATCAGAGCGTTGGATGATTGATGTGTTCACTCGAGATCTCACATCTGAGATCCCTAATGGAGAAATCTACAGGCAGCATTTCTGAAATACGCAGAACATCAGTGTCATGAGGCATGGAAGCCCCCAAGTGTAGATGTTATGAGGCATGGAAGCCCCCAAGTGTAGATGTTATGAGGCATGGAAGTCCCCAAGTGTAGATGGATCCACATTAAATAACGGAGGTCAGAGGTGGGTCGCCACAGGTGCCCAGGACCCTCACGAGGTCATTAAGGTGGAGGTTTCCACCAAAGGTGGCACAAAGTGATTAGACTCAAAATGCCAGACCTGCCTTGGTTTATTTACTATATAGAAACGGATTCAAATGTTTAGGAAGTTGAAGTATTTAGAGAGGGGTTGTCATTTCAAAATCACTCTGTCTAAGTGGAAAGAGTCTAGAAGATGTATGCTTCTTTTTTTTTTTACTTTTTCTTTTTCTTTTTTTTTTTTTTTTTTTTTGAGGCCAGTCTCACTCTGTGCCAGGCTGGAGGCGCGGTGGTGTGATCTCAGCTCACTGCAACCTCCATCTCCCGGGTTCAAGCGATTCTCCTGCCTCAGTCTCCCGAGTAGCTGGAATTACAGGCGTGCGCCACCACACCCAGCTAATTTTTGTATTTTTGGTAGAGACAGGATCTCACCCGTGGCCGAGCTGGTCACCGGCTCACGGGCACTCAAAGTGATCCCACCAGCCTCGGCCTCTGGAAGGCGTGAGCCACCGTGCCCAGCCGAAAATGTATCTTTCAACAATCTTGTGAGAAATAAATGAAGACCCAGAATTGTGGAAGAGCTCTGTGATGGTTTTTCTTTTTAGGTTCAAACTTCAGGCGTGAGCTGCTGCTGCTGAATTGAGAAACATAAATGTAATTAGAGTCATTGGATCCCAGAGTGGCAGGGGCCATGCGGCGAAACTCCACGAACAAAGGCGAGATTGGTGTGACCACAGTAATGCAAAGCAGACTCAAAGCAGCAATTGAAATCATGTGACTTATGCAACCATGTGGTGCTTGCTAGTTTGTCATGGTGTTCCCATAAGTGAAATAGATAAGAAACTTACTTAATTTTTATCTGTGTCATCAGAAAATGGCTGGGTAAAGTAAGCAAAAGTTTAACCTGATTCATAAAAGCATACACAGCAGTCCCTTAATCAATTCCTGGAATGGAGCCCGTTTATAGGCCCAGAACCCTTAGTGCCAGTAGAGAGAGCCACGCCTCTGCATTGCCATTTACACATTGTCCTCCCAGCCTTCCTGAAGGAGACCTATGACCTTTTGTCAGGGGGCAACTGTGCACTAGAGAAAAACACAGTTACCAGACATCTTGGGTGCTACTGGACACTGATTCTGAGCTGATACTGATTCCAGGAGACCCAAAATATCAGTGACCCTCCAGTCAGAAGGGTTTGTGGAATCATATATTAGTCAGCATGTAGTTTGAGCTCCGCGTCTTTCTCAGCCCATTATCCATAGAATCTACCATTTCATTTCTTCTTTCTTTTTCTTTCTTTCTTCTCTTCTTTCCGTCCTCCTCCTCCCTCCCTCCCTCCCCTTCCTCCCTCCCCCTCCCTCCCTCCTCCCCCTCCCTCCCTATCCACTCCCTCCCATCCCCCTCCCTCCCTCCCTCTCCTCCTCCTCCTCCCTCCTCCTTCTTCCCTTCCCTTCCCTTCCTTCCTTCCTTCCCTTCCTTCCTTCCTTCCTTCTCATTCTCATTTATCATTGCTCATTTTATCATTTCTTATTTATTTATTTATTCTTCTTCTTCTTTTTGGGATGGAGTCTTGCTCTGCCATCCCGCCCAGGCTGGAGTGCAGTGGCACAATCTTGGCTCACTGCAACCTCACACCTCCCAAGGTCAAGCAATTCTCCCTGTATCTCCGGCCTCCCAGAGTAGCTGGGACCACAGGCACGTGCCACCATGCCCAGCCTAATTTTAGTAGAGACGGCTTCACCTTGTTGGTCAGGCTGGTCTCGAACTCCTGACCTCAGGTGATCCACCCACCTTGGCCTCCCAAAGTGCTGGGGCCGCACACCTGGACCTCTCTTGCCTTCTCATGGGAGAATTGTGTAACAGTCCTTGCTAACCTCAACTTCCACCTCAGACGGAGCACTGTATGATTTCCTTCCTCAAATTTGTTCCAGTTCTTGGGCCTCATTGAGGTCACCACCAACCTCTCGGTTTGGGGGATAGTAAGAGTTTAGTTTTGCAACCACAACTCAGTGACAGAAAAAAGGATTTCAAAGACACAGCAGTGCTTAACTATGCTCCTTCCTCATCTCAAATTTCTTCCCAAATTAGCTAAACCCATGCTTAACCCCTTAAGGTAGATACCTCTCGTAACTCTTCACCTGTCCATACAGAATTCATGTGTGTGTGACTCTAGGTTGTACCAGAGCCCAGCATACAACAGAGCCAAAGGCTGTCACTGCCTTTTCTATTGTTCTGCCTCATCCAATTATCTCTGTGGTCCATGCAGCTTAATACTACTACTACTAAAAGTAATAATCACTGACTCATTTTTAATGATTGGGTCCACCCATCTGTCCTGTTTTGCAATGAATGACTATAGCATCCAAATCTTTTTTTTTTTTTTTGAGGCAGAGTTTTGCTCTTGTTGCCCAGGCTGGAGTGCAATGGTGAGATCTTGGCTCACCGCAACCTCTGCCTCCCAGATTCAAGCGATTCTCCTCCCTCAGTCTCCTGAGTAGCTGGGATTACAGACATGTGCAACTATGCCTGTCTAATTTTGTATTTTTAATAGAGACAGGGTTTCTCCATGTTGGTCAGGCTGGTCCCGAACTCCTGACCTCAGATGATCTGTCCACCTTGGCCTCCCAAAGTACTGGGATTACAGGTGTGAGCCACCATGCCAGGCCGCATCCAAGCCTCTTTTTCAGGAGGAAGAAATACTACAGTGAACAAAATCTCCCGTTGTTAATTCAATGTATAAACTCATGAGAAAAAAGCAAAAATTTTTAAAGGAGATAAATTAGAAAAAAAAAAAAAAAACATGTGCAGACGGCTACATGGACAAAAAAGTAAGCTACCTAGAGATCTCAAATGTGTGTTAACCTAATACAAGGACTATTAGAGAATATAGGTGAGCAAGAATCACTTAACCCACTTTGTCATGGAAAATGTCTTTGCGGATGTGACAGGTTCGGTAAGAACCAAACATTGAGAAGGTGGTCATTATATGAAGATCCAGAAAAATATTATTATTCAATATAAGATCAGCTGATTGAAGTATTTTGTGAACCAATATGCAGAAAGTTTTCTAGTGTGGATAACAGTTATTTAATTATGAGGAAATTTAATAAGTGCTGTGAAGTAACATAGATCTGTATTTACAGATGTGCAATAAATTGTTAAGTAAAAGTCAATAAAGAAACAAAATGAGAAAAAACCTATCTACAATAAAACCATGAATCTCAAGTCATTGGATGGAGAGAAATATACATACGCAGAATTCTCTCTGAGAAGAACTAGAATAAGGAGATACGTGGCCGGGCGCAGTGGCTCACACCTGTAATCCCAGCACTTCCTGAGGTCGAGGTGGGTGGATCACTTGAGGTCAGGAGTTCGAGACCAGCCTGACCAACATGGTGAAACCCCATCTCTACTAAAAATACAAAATTAGCCAGAAATGGTGGTGCACGCCTGTAATCCCAGCTACTCGAGAGGCTTAGGCAGGAGAATCGCTTGAGCCCGGAAGGTAGAGGTTGCGGTGAGCCAAGATCGCGCATTGTACAGGAAGTTTCAAACCCAGGACAGATTATCTTTCAAGCACTCAGTGTTGTGGTTTCCCCTGCCAGGGTGACAACCTGATGATTATGGAAATCTAATTAAAAAAACTGCTATCCTGCTTTTATTCCTACCTCCACACAATGAAAACAGTTACTGGTGGAGACAAAATATGTCCAGAGTAGACAGAGATTACAGAAAAAGTTAATCCTGACACGTTCTTTCCCAGGAAGTTACTGGTACAGAAGTTTAGAACTGAGAGACCTTTTGGAAATAAGGATGGCATTCTGCCTTTGATGGATGGAAGAGTACCATCCCAGATTTAGATAGAGTTTGCTAAAGGCATCTATCTTAGAGTGGCTGAGCCATCTCCACTTCAAGCTATCACTCTCTGTGAATTACCCATCCACTTGCCCTTCAGAATAAGAGCTTACCCACCCACTTGCCCTTCAGAATAAGAAGGACCTTTTAGTCTGCTCTTCCGATTACGGACCTGATTCCACAGGTGCCTGGGACATCGTTGCCATCCCTAGGAATCAGCACCATGGACAGGGACAAGGACTAGGGTCCACTCCCCTCTCCACTTCAGCTGGACCTCTCCTTCCTCCCTCCCTCCCTCCCTCCCTCCTTTCCTTCCTTCCTTCCTTCTTTCTTTCTTTTTCTTCCTCTTGCGTTACTTCTCTCTTTTCCTCTCTCCCCTTCCTTCTTTCCCTTCCTTCCTTTCTTTCTTTCCCTTCCTTCCTTTCTTTCTCTTTCTTTCTTTCTCTTTTGTTCTTTCTCTCTTTCTTTCTTTTTTTCTTTCTTTCTTTTTCTTTCTCCCCTTCCTTCCTTCTTTCCCTTTCTTTCTTTCTTTCTCTCTCTCTCTCTCTCTCCTTCCTTCCTACCTTCCTTCCTTCCTGCCAACTTTTATTTCAGATACAGGGGATACACGTACAAATTTCTTACATGGGAATATTGCTTGATGCTGAGATTTGGAGTACAGATCACATCACCCAGTTAGTGAGCATAGTACCCAAGAAGTAGTTTTCTAACCCTCCTACACCCTCTAGTAGTCCACAGTGTCTATTGTTCCTATTCTTATGCTCATCTTTTTCTTTACATATTTCATCTCATGCAGCTAATTTTTGTATTTTTAGTAGGGACGGAGTTTCACCATGTTGGCCAGGGTGGTCCTGATCTCTTGACCTCATGATCCACTCTCCTCGGCCTTCCAAAGTGCTCGGAATATAGGCGGGAGCCACCGCTCTCGGCCCAAAAATATTTAACATTGATAAATATATGTTGTCAGGATTTTAACATTTTTTTTCCCGGAGAAATGGTTGAAGCTACCTTAGGACAGAAACTATAGGAGATGAACTCAGAACCCCTTATTGTTCAAAAGAGCAAAGGAGTCACCAAGTACCCTCAGACTCATGTGACCAGAAGAAAAAGGGTTCCCAATGGAGGATTCTTATTGGCAAAGTGTGGGACATTTATAGCATCAAATAATATTTGTAATGGATAAAAAATGAATAGATACAAACTCTATGTGTTTAATACCGCTATAAACAAAATACAACATACAACACTTCACATTTGGGATATGGTAAAGAACCAAATCACTACATTGCAAAGTTGCAAATGGAGGCAAGACCCAAGTGCTCTCTTTTCTCTAAGAAGTACTTCACAGGAAACATTCTTTTCTCTGTAGAATTTTCCACCTAATAATGTCAAAGAGTGGACATACTTGGGTAATCTGTGTATTGCGTGTATAGGCAATAAAGACCAATGGCTGCCCCAACCCTGAGGTTGCAGGTCAATGCTAAATATAAAAATGGGTGGATCCAGTTGAAGATACAGCCATAGGGGCAGAATTGCAAAATGGAGAATGCAAGACACAAGCAAATGAGTTACTGTGTCTCAGTTCTGACATTAAGAAAATAAAAAAAATAAGCAGGGTGCAGTGGCTCATGCCTGTAATCCCAGCACTTTGGGAGGCTGAGGTGGGTGGATCATCTGAAGTCGGGAGTTTGAGACCAACCTGACCAACATGGAGAAATCCCATCTCTACTCCAGCCTGGGCAACAAGAGTGAAACTCCGTCTAAAAACAAACAAACAAACAAACAAAGTCAAAAACCTGTGTTATGCTTTCAAATCCATATTGTTTTCAAAATCTTTAATTTTTACAAGAAACCTACAATTAAATTCCAAGGCAGAAGGAGTGGTATTATTAACATGGTGGAATAGACAAGCCTTGCCCTCAGACCCTCTAAGAGCATCTATTTTGACCCCCGTTCATGAACAGAAATATTTCTGTGAGAATTCAGAAGTCCAGGGCAGCATTTTCAGAACAAGATTAAGGGGAAAAAAAAAAAAAGGAGAAATGATTCTTGAAGAGTGTAGGAAGAAACGTTACCATGTTTCTGCATTACCCCTCCTCCAAGGTGGCACAGCTCCGTGCCAAGCAAGCTCCCACAGCCTGCAATTCCTACCAGAGGGGTAAGTGGGAGCAGAGTGAGCACACAGCCTCCCAGCCTCAGGGAAAATTGCCCAAGAAGCCCAGTCCACCTGCACCCACCCAGATCACTCAGGAAATTGGTACGGCCAAATAGTCTAGCCATTCCAAAGGAGCTAGCACCAGGGAAAGACGAAAGACATCACAGTAACCAACACAGAGATCTCAAAAACTGCTGCAGAGCCTAATAACTGACTTGTGGGGCCCATCAAGAGACCCAGGCATGAACCTGTGGCCCTCACAAGTGGCTAATGTGTCCCCCAGGAATCTGCATGTACGCCCAAGATGGCTCACATGAGCCTTCACAGACAGTGAGCACACACCTCTTCAAAGGACAGTCCCAGATCCCTATAGACAGCACATGGGTATCAGCAGCCAGGTAACCAGGTACAGGGAGAAGGCTGGGAAAATATCGCCAGACCAACACAAAATCACAGTTTTCCAGAGCTTATATACCTTCTAAGTTATATGTCTATGCGTTGCAGTGGCGCGATCTCGGCTCACTGCAAGCTCCGCCTCCTGGGTTCACGCCATTCTCCTGCCTCAGCCTCCCGAGTAGCTGGGACTACAGGCGCCCGCGACCACACCTGGCTATTTTTTTGTATTTTTAGTTGAGATGGTGTTTCACCGTGTTAGCCAGGATGGTCTCGATCTCCTGACCTTGTGATCCGCCCACCTCAGCCTCCCAAAGTGCTGGGATTACAGGCCTGAGCCACCACGCCCAGCCATAAGTGGCTAACTTATTTTAATCTATAACTAAGATCTGAGTCCTGAAGACCTTCCTCTGAAGCCTCAGTAAATTTACTTCATCTGAATGGGTCCAGGTGCTGGGGTGATTCCCTCTGCTTACGAGGAGGGGCCATGGTGGAGAGGTGACCCGGATCCTCCCTCCTACCTGTCACTGCCGGGGGCAGGGGGTGACTTCATTTTTACCAGACATTCCAGCTGTGATACACACAGGTGCACCACCCTGCAGTGTGTGAGCTCTTGTAAGCTATGCAGAGAGGCGCCTTGTTGATGAAGTCCTGCAGGGCCTGTGTATCTGAGAATGGAGAGACCCTCACTTTATATAGATGGCAGGTGCCAGCCTGCAGAGGCCTCTGACAACAGATGGTTGTAGGAAGCTCCGTGATGATCAAGGAACCTGGGTCAGCCCAGGTGGAGGATCTGTGGAGGGTTTCTGGGAAGGAATTGGAGCTGAAGTTCCTAGGGGGCGCTCTACTCCCTCAATTTCCCCGGCTGTCACTCCAAGTCACTACCCAGCCTAGTCCTCATAACACCAGGTTCTCTGTGCACCCAGGCCCCCTGCAAAACTACTCTCATGGCTCCATTGGGTTGAACCAGGAAGTCTGGGGAGGATGCACCTGCTTGTGCTGGTCCCATGGATCTTAACACAGCTCTGGAGGAGGGACCCCTAAGAGAGCTCATCCTGACCCACACATAGAAGCTGCTCCAGGCCCGTTCTGGGCCCCTGAGAGCTGGCATCACAGACGGAGCTGAGCACATTCTCTCCTTCCTCAAGGACTCAAGCCCCTGAGCCTCTGGGGTCTCCCAAGGGGCCATCAGCTGGAAGTGGGAAGGGAACTCTGTTGCAGGAAAGGTGAGTCCCCAAATCGGGGCTTAACCTGGGAGGGTGCTTGGCTTCACCCAGGATTCACAGGTAAACCAATAGTGTGAAACAGGAATCTTTTTTTGAATAAGGCTGATCCTTGCAGAGAAGGGCTCACTCACAGTCAGTGCGCCCAAATTCTACAACATTTGAGCTCTTGGCAACTGTATTTATACTCACGTAAACCTACCTTATATTATATGCAAATTAAGGAGCAAGTCAATGCAGATTGAGGGGAGAGTTATTTAGAACTTTCTAGGAAATGGGCAGTAGCTTCTGAGTCATTGCAATGAAAAGAGGTGGTAACTTTTGGGTCTTTGCCATGGCATTTGTAAACTGTCATGGTACTGGTGGGAATGTCTTATGCCAGTGAGCCATGAGGACAGCTAGGGATCTCTTTTGTCACCTTTTGCTGGTTCCTGCTTGGTTTCTTCATTTCATCATGTCTGGATCAGATCCTGTTTTGGTTGGCAGGGTGACCAGAAAACAAGTACTTGCTGGTCTTTCTACCTCAACTCCATTCCTCCTCTCTCCCCAAAGCTCCCAGAGACAGAGAAGGGCAGTGAGGGTCAAGATCTGGTACTACCTTCCATTGGCCCTCAAAGGTACAAATTATAAAGACCACAAAGCCCAGCAGGGCAGATGGACACACAGGTGTCACAAGCCCTAAGCGCTGTGTCACAGGGCATGGGTTCCTCATAAAGGGCGTCTTAGGAAGGGGAACAGCCTCCTCTGAAGGATGAGGCAGAAGAGACAGCAGGCTCCAGGGATCTTTCAGACAAGATCTGAGTCTCACCTGACTCCCCACATTCTGCCTGACCAGCCTGCCTCCACCTCATGCCAAACCCACACCCAAGGAGCGACCTTGTCCCAGAACATGCAGCTGGAGAAGGCAGGAGAGAAGCCAACTCAACTGCAACTGCAGCGTTAACTCTGCATTTCATCCAGGCTGTGTAACATGGGCCAAGTAACTTCCTTTTCCTGAGTTTCCACGAATGAAAAATATCTTCCTTCCTGCCATCTGCCTGACAGTGCAATGTATTGAGCAATGACCGTGTGTCAGGAAGGTACTAGGGTGTGAAGATCTATTGGTGTGATGGATACTTTTATGTCAACTTGATTGATTCACAGGGTGCCCAGGTATTTGGTTAAACACTATTCTGGGTGTGTCTTTGAGGGCATTTCTGGGTAAGAATTGAATCAGTGGGCTGAGTAAAGAAGTTTGTCGGGCCGGGCGCAGTGGCTCAAGCCTGTAATCCCAGCACTTTGGGAGGCCGAGGTGGGCGGATCACAAGGTCAGGAGATCGAGACCATCCTGGCCAACATGGTGAAACCCTGTCACTACTAAAAATAGAAAAATTAGCCAGGCGTGGTGGCGGGGGCCTGTAGTCCCAGCTACTTGGGAGGCTGAGGCAGGAGAATCACTTGAACCCGGGAGGCGGAGCTTGCAGTGAGCTGAATTGGCACCACCTCACTCCAGCCTGGGTGACAGAGCGAGGCTCCGTCTCAAAAAAAAAAAAAAAAGAGTGAAGAGGCTTGAAGGCTACAGACAGGAGGCTAGGATGCCCTTCTGGATTTATCTTTTCCTGGTGGGGATCTGACCTTCTCCCATGGATTTAGTTACTGGGTCAGGTGTGGAACTCTGAACTGAAGAGATGGAGGCTCAGTAAAGCACACAGGGAGTGTGGTAATGAGAAATGAAGAGGACTGTCTGACATGCCATGGACCACAGTACACAGGCGTGCGGAGATGTGGACCCAACGCTGCCATGTGGGATGTAGCCTCATGTCTCGGGCTGGGAAGAGAAGGGAATCCAACCAAGGGAAGTCAACATTAATAGAAAGGAAAGGTATCATATTTTTATGGTCCTCTACAGATCACCCCAGACCAGTGTCCCTGCACTCAAACATCCATTCCTCCCTCCAGAAATTGCCAGAGGCTGAGGCAGGAGAATCACTTGAACCCGAGAGGCAGAGGTTGCAGTGAGCCCAGATTGTACCACTGCATTCCAGCCTGGCAACAGAGCGAGACTCCGTCAAAAAAAAAAAAAAAAAGAAAAACAAACAAACAAAAAGAAATTGCCAGCAGACAGTCAGATAGCATAGGCCTCCGAGACTCCGTCTCAAAGAAACAATGAACAAAAAGTGCCAGCAAGACGAGATCAGATCGCCGACCTCACAGACTCGTCAGCTCATGAATAAAGAAATTACCAGCAGACAGTCCGTGCTCAGATCAAATCTCGCTTGAATAAAAGAAATTGCCAAAGCGAGACAGTCCAGTCGCCTGACCTCGAGATCCGTCATAAATTACCAGCGAAGACAGTCAGATAACCGACCTCGAGACTCCGTCTCAAAAGCGAACAAAATTGCCAGCAGACAGTCAGGTTCGCCGCCGACCTCAGACTCGAATCTAAAGCAGACAAAAAGAAATTACCAGCAGACAGTCAGATGCGCCTGGAGCCCTCGAGACTCCGATCTCAAAGAAACAAAGCGAACAAAAGTGCCAGCAGACAGTCGAATGCTTATAGGCCCTCAGGACTCCGTCATAAGCGAACAAAGTGCCAGCAGACAGTCCAGGTAGCATAGGCCTCGAGGACTCCAGATCAAAGCGAACAAAGGGAAATTGCCAGCAAGACAGTCAGATCTTCAGGCCTCGAGACCGATCTCAAAAAAAAAAAAAAAGCAGATAAAAATTATGAACAGTCAGATAGCATAAACCCTCGAGACTAAGAAACAAAGCGAACAAAAGAAATTGCCAGCAGACCAGTCAGATAGCACAGGCCTCAAAGGGACTCCGTCTCAAAAAACAAAGCGAGACAAAAATTGCCAGCAGACAGTCAGATAGCGCGGGCCTCGAGGACTCGTCTCAAAAAGCTCATGAACAAAAATTGCCAGCAGACAGTCAGATAAAGCACAAGGCCTCAGACTCCGTCAAAACAAGCAGACAAAAGTGCCAGCAGACAGTCAGATAACATGCGACCTCGAGACTCCGATCTCACTTGAACCAAAAAGAAATTGCCAGCAGACAGTTGAATGCTGGGCCTCGATTATCTTCGTTCTCCTGGGACTTTCAGATCTCTTCACGAGGAAGGCTCCAGCACCCAATGGTGCATTGTCCTCTCTTCTGTTCACCTCCCAGCTGCATCCTGGGGGCTTCTCTGGCTGTGCCAATCCTGAAATATCAATCCCGAGGACCACCAGGATCAAGCCGGCCACACCCATGCGGATGAGATTCTCCACAGTGTAATCCTGGGGGTGTGAGGCTGGGGATGGTGGACAAAGAGGTCACAGAGGTCAGGGCAGATCAGTATCACCCAGGACCCCTAGATGACCCCCAGGGCACCCACATCATCTTAACAGGACCTGACCCTCTGTGCCAGTTCCATAACTGAGAGCATCTCCTCACTCACCAGTCCCAGAGTCAGACTTGTTTTGTGACGGACTGAGGTTATCAGCTGCTCCTGAAAATCAAAACAGGGGAAGGGGAAGAAGAAGTTCTTGAAGAGATCTCAGCCCAGCCTCTCCCCTGGGCTCTGCATTCTCCTAGTTCCCTATGCCTCTCGACATGACTTCTATGGAGTTCCTCGATAAGCCCTCCCGCTGCTGGAGCAGGGTTCCCTCCAGTCTCCTCACTGAATTATTTCACCTTTCCTTTGTTTTTGCTCCTGAGTCATTTGGGAAAGAGTTTTCCTGCACCGTGAAAGACCAGAATCTGCAAGGAAAGTGGTCCCCAGTACAGAGGTCACTGAGCCCTGGGTGCTGTCGGTGCAGCCTGGGACACGGGAGCACATGAGCCAATTCCCCCGGAGATGAGAGTTTCACGGATCCACCAGCTGAGGACTCACGCTCCGTGCATGAGGGGTGGGTCCTCAGGGGCTCCTGAATGTCAGAAACACAAACAGCTGCCTCCCCTTCACGCCACCTCAACCACCTCACCTGGTGTTTCATCGTACAATAAGTCTCTAGTTAGCTGATTATTCATGTAGTCAGTCATATATATATGTATGTATATAAATGTGTGTGTGTGTATGTGTGTGTGTATGTGTGTGTGTGTGTGTGTGTGTATATATGACGTTATCAGAGGCCATAAAACAATTTCTGCTTTTAGGGCTAGGCACGGTGGCTCATGCCTGTAATTCCAGCACTTTGGGAGGAGGGCAGATCACGAGGTCAGGAGTTCGAGACCAGCCTGACCAATGTGGTGAAACCCTGTCTCTACTAAAGATACAAAAAATTAGTTGGGCGTGGTGGTACATGCTTATAATCCCAGCTACTCGGGCGTCTGAAACAGGAGAATCGCTTGAAACTGGGAGGCAGAGGTTGCAGTGAGCCCAGGTCGTGCCACTGCACTCCAGCTTGGGCGACAGGGCAAGATTCCGTCTCAAACAAACAAACAAAAAACAATTTCTGATTTTATAAAGTGCAAATCTAAGTGAGAAGACCAATAACAAATGTGTAAAAGCCCGTGATGTGAAATACATTAAGCATGTAGATATACATATAAAAAATATATGCAGATATACCTACACTTATATTCAGATGTAACTTATATAACCATACATAAGTATGTATATATGTTAAACTTTAGATACTTATTTAAGATGCAATTACATGCATATTAATACTTGAAGTGACAAAAATTGATATGCAGTTTAGAAATAAAAAATAAATTTTCAATTTTCTTATAGTTAATATAAATTTTATCAGTAAATTTGGGGAGATCAGTTGAAAGATAATGGAAAGGGAAAAATGTCATAGCAAGCTAATATGAAATTAAATGAATATACTCAAACTAAAAGCTTTCTCATGTGTATATCTTACTTAGAAATATAAATTAATCAGGCTGGGCATGGTGGCTCACGCCTGTAATCCCAGCACTTTGGGAGACTGAGGCGGGTGGATCACGAGGTCAGGAGATCGAGACCATCCTGGCTAACACGGTGAAACCCTGTCTCTACTGAAAATACTAGCCAGGCATGGTGGCGGGCACCTGTAGTCCCAGCTACTTGGGAGGCTGAGGCAGGAGAATGGGGTGAACCCAGGAAGCAGAGCTTGCAATGAGCTGAGACTGCACCACTGCACTCCAGCCTGGGTGACAGAGCAAGACTCCATCTCAAAAAAAAAAAAAAAAAGAAATATAAATGAATCAAATATTTCACTTAAAAATAATTAAAGTAGTTGAAGAATTCTTTAGACTAAATGTACACATTCTTATGAACAGAACTTCAAAACACTTATTAACTTCATTCATAAACTTCAATTTTATATATTAATAATAGAAATACTTGTCGTTAGCAACTAATTTTATAAAGCAAATGTAAATATTGAATTACACCCCACGACAATGGGAGTGGAATTACTGGTTTTTAAATCATAAATCCACATATCTTAAAGAGACAAATTTAAATACTCAAATATTGTTTTAAAAGATTCAGAAGAAGAGAGAGAAAATAGACAAGCATGCCCAGCAAATGCAGAGTAGCAATGAACAGCAGACAAGATGTGCCGTGAATAAGTTCCTAACTTACTGCTGGGAGCAGGTGCACGGCCCCTCCTTAGTCTCAGGGGTGCCCTGAGCAAAGAGGCCTCCGCTTGAAGACAGGAGGGGCCATGAGAGTGGCACCCACAGCTGGGGTGCTTCTCTTTAAAGGAGCAGGTCTGGGGTGGGTTCCACCCTCATCACAGTCAGATCCCACCGAGGCCGGAGCAGCGTCCTCCCCTGTCCTGAGTGGGCCCAGGGACCCTGCAGGTGTGGGTGAGGGGCTCCATCTTCAGGATCTCATGGAAACAAGAAGTGAGAGCTGCCAAGGGAGTGTCCATCTGTCCTCTCTCCAACTTGCCTGCCTCTCTTCCTCCTCCATCAGCCCCAGCATCTTCCCCATGTTCCAGGTCAGGCCTGGACCCCAAATCCTGCTCACCAGGTCTGTTCTCCTTCCTCTACTCATCGCTCATCCTGCAGGATAGGGTAGGGGCCTGGGAGTCTTGTAGAGCTGCATGGTTTTTAGTAGAAAATCTGAAACACTTTGTGTGATGTGTGAGAGAGGGGAGATTCTAAACAGTGGGGTTTTTTGTAAATCTTTCTTTCTCATAATTTTGTGGCTTCATCTCACGAATCTCAGACCCCAGGACGGATGGATACGATTACATGTACCTGCAGCTGCCCCTCTTGGCTTTCTAACCCTTACGAGGTGTCGCTATTGGCAAGAGCAGACCAGGTTTTAGGGTGACTGATAGGAGCTGCTTTTCTAGGTCTGGGATGAGCCACATCTCAGATGCCCCAGAAGGTCAGAAATGAGGGGGTTTTGGGGGTCACTTCCAAGCCCAGGGGGAAGTCATCCTGGGAGAGCCCAGCCCGGGGCTGCTGGCCAGGGTGCTGGAGGAGGTCATGTCTGTCCTCCGTGCATAGTGAACCTGTCATAGCCAACATCAGAGTGACACTGGAGGGTCAGGTTCTCTCCAGGGACCACAACAGGGCCCTGTGGGGTCAGGAGGAAGGGCTTTCTAGACACACCTGCAGGGGAAAGGAACCGGGAGTGCAGGGGCTGGTTCCTTCTGTAAACCTCCGTCTGGAGTCTTCTTTGCTCTGTTTTTCTTTTTCTTTTCCTCTTTTTTTTTTTTTAGAGATGGAGTCCGGGCTGGGTACAGTGGCACGATCTCAGCTCCCTGCAACTTCTGCCTCCTGGGTTCCTGCCATTCCTGCCTCCGGCCTCCTGAGTAGCTCACTGGGACTACAGGCCCACGCCCTCCGCCTTAGCTGGTCTTGTGTTCTTAGTAGAGACGGGGTTTCACCGTGTTAGCCAGGATGGTCTCAATCTCCTGATCTGTTGATCCGCCCACCTCAGCCTCCGAAGTGCTGCAGGATTACAGTGATGTGAGCCACGGCGCCCGGCCTTTTTTTTTTTTTTTTTTTTTTGAGATGGGATCTCACCGGCTCTGTCACCAGGTTGGGTGCAGTACAATCTTGGCTGACTGCAACCTCCTGCCTCTCCCAGATTCAAGCGATTCTCCTGCCTCAGCCTCCCAAATAGCTGGGATTACAGGTGTGTACCACCACACCCAGCTATTTTTATATTTTTAGTAGAGATGGGGTTTCACTGTGTTGGTCAGGCTGTTCTTGAACTCCTGACATCAGGTGATCCACCCGCCTCAGCCTTCCAAAGTGCTGGGATTACAGGTGTGAGCCACCGCGCCCGGCCTTTGCTCTGTTTTTCTCACTCTGAACTTGTATCCCTAGGATTTCTGTGTTCTCCTTCCCCTTTTTTTCTTTCTTAGCGGGGGCTGCCCTGCAGGTAAGACTCTCCACAACCTGTCTGGCTCCCCTAAATTGTACTAGAGAAGGCTGTGGCTTCCTCACCTGAGACCGGAATCTCCAGGAGGTCACTGGGTTCTGACCACACTTGTAGGATATGCCTGCGAGAGCCATAGCATCTGAGCATCCACCTGTGGCTGGGGGTCACGGGGCCCACAGGGAACAGGGCCTGGAACTGCCCACTAAGAGACAGCTGTGAGTTCGAGGTCCAGGAGAGATTGTGGTCTCCTTCCTCAGTCAGAATGAACCTGTCGAATCTTAGCTGTGAGCCACACAGGAGGGTCACGTTCCCTCCTGAGGCCACCACAGGGCTGGGCAGGACTGAGAGCGTGGGTTTGTTGTAGAATCCTAGGAGAGAAGGAGGCACCGTGTTTAATGGGCTCCCACCTCCCACATCATCCCCAGGGCTGGGCTGTGAGAGGGAGACGCCCCTGAGAGCCGACCCCCTTCCTGAGGACAGAGCCTGCGGCTGGGACCCCTGAGTGTCCTCTCACCTGTCACCACCAGCTCCAGGGGGTCGCTGGGCTCTGACCAGCCTTCAGGGCTGAGATAGTAACAGCGAAATCTCCCTGCATGGTGCTCTGTCATGGATGGGATGGAGAATCTGGCCTTGTTCCTGGGCTCCAGTGGGTTCTGTGTGTTCCAGGGCGCTGGGCTTCCCTCTTTATGCAGACGGTACTCCTGGGCCTCCAGGGTCCCCTGACACCAGATGGTCACGGGGTTCCCCCGGATGATCACAGAGCCAGGCTCAGCCCAGAGGGTGGGTTTGGGGAGGGGCCCTGGAAGGAAATCAGAGGCTGCATCCCAAGACGTCCCTCAGCCCTCAGATCCCAGCTCCCAGTCCCAGGACCCTTCAGATGTCGCCATCAGTCACCCAGAACTGCTGTCTCCTCTCCCAGCTGCCCATGGGTGGCCTTTTGTCCCCACTGAGGAGGAGGGACCTAGGACAGCTGGGGACAGACTCACCTGCCTGCACACAGGTCCTGGGGCCCAGACTCAGCCCTGGAAGAGAATTCCCTGTGAGGGATTTGCCCCTGAAGCCTGAGCAGACCCTCCCCGCCCTGGGAACCTGCTAACACCCTGGAGTTTCCTGATAGACAAGGCCCTGGTTATGGAGTGGGGTCCCTCCCAGACTAGGGTGCCCCTTCCCTGCTTCCAATCTCACCGAGGCAGAGCAGAGCCACGAGGGCAGGGGTCACAGCGTCTCCTCCCACTGGCTGCAGCTGTGCAGATGGATGATACCATGGTGCCTGGCAGGACAGAGACATACACAGGGTGTGGCCGCTCAGAGGCTGGGTCCTTCTTGTCATAGGGTTGTCTCATCCTCAGCCCACAGGAAGGGGAACCGCCCTCGCCTGGAGCCTGGCTCTCATTTCCCCAGGGCTGAGGTGGGGGTGGGCATCAGGCTCTCTGCAGACATTTCAGAGAGATATGGGGTCTCCCCGTCCCCGGGCCACTGTCTGCCTGATTTATCTTTATCTCACTGAGGGCCGGGACACAGCAGCAAATAGACCCGGTGACTTCCTCAGTCAGCCCCTTTCAGGCGAGGACGACCGTGGGCTCCTCTTCCCTCTCAGAGCCTCCCCATGGGGTCTCCCTCCCTCCTTCAGCCCATCCATCGGCTCAGCGTCGCGGGGTCCTTACCATGGCAGTCGTCTCTCCGGCCCTGGAGATGCTTCAGGGAAGATGCAGGTCCATGCTGCAGGCAGACTCAGGTCAGCAGAGACGCACCTGACACCGCGCTGTGCAGCCCAGGCTGAGCTGTGAGTGGCAGTGAGCACAGAGGAGAAATGCAGGGAAATAGGGGAAGAAATCATGACCCTTTAGTGGCCCTGGAGTGTTTCTTTTCTAACCAATAGTACTCTTTTTCTTTTACTTCTCTTAATTTTTTTTTTTGTTTTTTTGCAACAGAGTCTACTTCCACCCCACCTCCAGGAACAAACCTCTGAATCATTTCTGCCTCCACTGTGCCTTTTGTTTCTTTGGGTTTCCCTCTACACCTCAATCCAAGTTCAACATTTTCAGAGTAATTACTTAGGCTTTGTTTTGAAATGTTTATTCTTATGTATCTATTTTTTAATTTTTGTGGGTACATTACTTAGGTTTGGGCTCTGGTTTGCGGAGAGGCGACAACTCTCTCAACAATTTCTTTCTTTCTTTTTTTTTTTTTCTGAGATGGAATCTTGACCTGTCACCCAGGCTAGAGTGCAGTGGCACAATCTTGGCACACTGCAAGCTCCACCTCCCGGGTTCACGCCATTCTCCTGCCTCAGCTTCCCGAGCAGCTGGGACTACAGGTGCCCACCACCACGCCTGGCTAATATTTTTGTATTTTTATTAGAGACAGGGTTTCACCGTGTTAGCTAGGATGGTCTTGATCTCCTGACCTCATGATCCGTCCGCCTCGGCCTCCCAAAGTGCTGGGATTACAGGGGTGAGCCACCACACCCAGCCAGTGGGGAATTGATTTCTATGTAATTCCTGATTATTATCTATGGCCTGCGTGATCTTGGGCAGTACTACTTCATCTCTGAGCCTCAGTTTCCCTGTGTGGAGCCTGCTGTCATGAACCTCACTCATCACAGCGGATGTGAGGGCCAGCGGCGCTTGGCTCATGGCAGAGACTCAATCACAGTTAATTTCTAGACTAGATTAAGACATGAGGGGTGGGGACATGAGAGGACTCCGGTTTCAGTCTCTATGATTATGTCATAGAGATGCGGAAAAAGCATTTGGTAAAATCCTGCATCTCTTCAGGATAAAAATTCTCAACAAACAAGGCATAGAAGGACATACCTCAAAATACTAAAGACCATAGGCGACGAAATCACAGCCAATATAGCAAACAGGGAAAAGCAGAAAGCTTTCCCCCTAAGAACTGGAGTAAGACAAAGATGTCCGCTCTCACCACTCGGCTTCAACGTAGTGCTGGAGGTCCTCGCCGGAGCAATCAGGCAAGACAAAGAAATAACACTTACCCCCAGTGTATGTTTTTGTCAGTTTTGTCAAAGATCAGCTGGCTGTAGATACGTGCCTTCATTTTTGGGTCCTTTATTCTGTTTCATTGGTTTATATGTCTTTTTTTTTTTTTTTCCTGAGTTGGAGTCTCACTATTACCCAGGCTGGAGTGTAGTGGTGTGATCTTAGCTCACTGCAACCTCTGATGCCTGGGTTCAAGCAATTCTCCTGCCTCAGCCTCCCGAGTAGCTGGGATTACAGGCACCCATCACCACGCCCGGCTCTTTTTGTATTTTTAGCAGAGTCGGGGTTTCACCATGTTGGTCAAGCTGGTCTTGAACTTCTGACCTCATGATTCATCCACCTCAGCCTCCCAAAGTGCTGAGATTACAGGCGTGAGCCACTACGCTTGGCCCAAAGTGATTTTTATGAAGGCACAATTAGGGATTAAATGAGACATATCTTACATTCTGAGCTAGTGACAGGAAAATCCCCATCCCATAGCATTTGTGGCTGGGATCTCAGCAGTCAGAACACACCAAATTCTTACTGCTTCAGGACTGACTGGAGCAATGACTTTTGGAAGCTTTAACTTTAGGTCCCAATGGATCTGAAATACGTGCAAAAGTTTGTGGAATATCAAAACATTTAAAAATCTGATAACTGTCCGCATTGCATTTGGACCCCAGCACATTGATAGTCCCTGGTTATTCTTGCTCCCTAAGCCTTGAACACTCGGTCTCTCTTTTTGTAAAAAGATTTCTAATTCTTCAAATAGGATATAGAGTTTACCTTCTTCACACTAATCCCAGAAATGTTCTGTGAACGTAAGATTATCTGTGAACTAAAGTGCTCCCAGAAAGGAGATCCAAGTATAGGATTTTGCACTTACCAGGTTTCCACAGACGTACATCCGTCTCCAACCAAAGCACAACGTGCTATCGCAGATCCTTTCGAATGTCCTAGGTAGCTGTTGCCATCAGAAAACAGGTGTGTAAACAGGGGCCAAGGGCTAAATACACTCATACTCCTTGTACAAGCAGGAGAGTGAAGGTTGGGAAGTTTGGCGTGTTCAGAGAATGTTTCCGACGGGGCTACAACAGAGAAGGTAAACAAGAGATGCCAGATAGCCCTGGAAGCAGAAGTTTAGGATGATTCTACATTTAAGGAACTCTCAGAAAATACTTGTACTTCTTTCTTTTTTTGTTCTATTTTTGACCCTCGAGGGAAAAAGAGAATTGTATGCCCATTCCATATTATTATTTTATGACCGGCATTCTATGTCTCTAAGAATACGGCTCTCCATGTACAAAGAAAATCCGCTTACCAAATGCCATTTCTCACTGGGAAAGTAACTGCCAGGGATTCAGTCTGAGCATGTGGGCAGAAGGGGACATCTTATCTCTGAGATAAAGTTTGGGACACCATGAGGTCATCTTCTTGCTGACAGGTAATTATCATATTACCTACAATGCAGTGACAGTGTGTGCATGGGGATTTGAGATGATCTCAGAAAAATACCTGTGAGACGTTCAAATCACTGAGCGCTAATATTAGCTCTAAGTTTAGATCAGCTGAGAAGAGAACAAGAGAGAGAGACAGAGACAGAAAGAGACGTCGATACAGAACAGAGAAAGAAGTAATGAAACAGACAGGAGAAGGGAACACATAGATATAGAGACAGAGAGAAGCAAATGCAGAGTTGGGGGAGAAATAATCAGGGGGAAACGTATGTGAGACGTTTGGAGAAATCAGAAATGTTCTGTGTCAGACGGAGGGTATCAGCTACTTCTGAGAATCACAGCTTGTAAGGAGAAGGAGAAGGAGAGGTTCTTGAAGAGATCTCAGCCCAGCCTCTCCCCCTGGGCTCTGCATTGTTATAGTTCCCTATGTCTCTCAACATGACTTTTATGGAGTTCCTCAATCAACCCTCCCTCGGCTGCGTCCTCACTAATTTATTTCAGCCTTCTTGTGTTCTTCGAATTTAAATTTTGCTCCGGAGTCATTTTTTGACAAGAGTTTTGCTGTACCTCAGAGTTCAGGATGTGCAAGAAAAATCATCTTCTGCAACAGAAATAACTGATCCTTCAACTACTCTCTGTTCAGTGTACAACACAGACCACATGACCTAATTCCTCCATAGATGTGTCTTTCCGCTTATTCACCAGCTGAAGACCCAAGTTCCACGGATGAAGAAGCTCAGGGGCTCCTGAATATCAGGAATCCAAAGAGTGAAGGCCTGGGGCTGCCTCTCCTTCACTCCAGCTCAGCCAGTTCACCTGGGGTTTCTTCTTCCACTAACTAATTCTTCATATAGGCAAGGACACCTAACGTGTGACGTACACACATGCACATGTACAAATGTATATATTCTAAATGGTGGTGGTGTACTCTCACCAATGCACCAAGATGGAACAGTCTCTCGTTGTCTGAGATAATACCTGGAGTTCTTTTTTTTGCTTTTTTTTTTTTTTTTTCTGAGACGAAATCTCACTCTGTTGCCGAGGCTGGAGTACAGTAGCGTGATCTCGGCTCACTGCAACCTCCACCTCCCAGGTTCATGCCATTCTCCTGCCTCAGCCTCCCGAGTAGCTGGGACTACAGGCGCCTGCCACCACACCCAGCTAATTTTTTTTGTTGTTGTATTTTTAGTAGAGACGAGGTTTCACCGTGTTGGCCAGGATGGTCTCGATCTCCTGACCGCGTGATCCACCCGCCTCCGCCTCCCAAAGTGCTGGGATTACAGGCGTGAGCCACACACCCGGCCTATTTCTGCTTGTAGGAAGTGTGAATGTAGGTGGGAAGATGAATAACAAGCAGGTAAAGATCCACTACGTCAAACATACTAAGCACATGGACAAGTATACATATGTAGATAAAAACACAAATACATTCAGATGCAACCCACGTAATCATTTATAGATACATCTATGTAATACTTTAGATTTTTAATATGTAGTTATATATTAATATTTGACATGAGAAATATTGCCATGCAATTTAGAAATAAAGTGAAATTTCAACTTTCTTGTGAGTTATATATATTTTATTAGTAAATTAGAGTGGATCAATTGAAAATAATTGGAATTAAGAAATTCTGTAGTAAGTTGGTATAAAATAAAATAAATGTACTCAAACCAATTACTGTATCATGTATACCTAGCTTTTATTTATAAGGAATCAAAGACCTCATTTACAGATTATTAAAGTGATTGAATAATTGTTTACATTGAAATAAATATATAAAAGTCGTATAAATAAAATTTCAAGACACTTCTTTTTTTTTGAGACAGAGTCTTGCTCTGTCTTGCGGCTAGTGCAGTGGCCGGATCTCAGCTCACTGCAAGCCCTCCACCTCCGGTTTAGCCTCATTCTCCTGCCTCAGCCTCCGAAAGTAGCTAATTACAGGCTTCGCCACCTCGCCCGCTAGTTTTTGTATTTTTTTTAGTACAGACGGGTTTCACCTCGTTAGCTAGGATGGTCTCGGGATCTCCCCGATCTCGTGGATCCTCGCCTCAGCCTCCCAAAGTGCTGGGATTACAGGCTTGGAGCCACCGCCCGCCAAGACACCCTCTTTTTGAGACGGAGTCTCGGCTTGCTGCCCAGGCTGGAGGCTGTGGCCTGGATCTCAGCTCACTGTGCCCGCCTCCCCGGTTCCCCATTCTTCCTGTCTCAGCCTCCCCGGTAGCTATGACTACAGGCCTCACCTCGGCCTCAAGCAAGGTTTTTTTGTATTTTAGTAGAGACGGGGTTTCACCGTGTTAGCCAGGGTGGTCTCGACCTCCTGATCTCGATCCACCCGCTCCTGCCTCCCAAAGTGCTGGGATTACAGGCTTGAGCCATCACCGCCAAGACATAATTTCTTAAGTTCAATAAAACTCACCTAAAAAGTTTAGGATAGGAAAACTTCACGTAAATAAGAAACTATTTTCTAAAGCAAATATATAAATGAAATCAAGTCCCAAATTAAAATGATAAGTTTATATATTCATGTATTGCTTTAAATGTTTCAGAAGAACAGAGAGGAACAATAGACAAGTGTGCACGGAAAAGGCAGGGTAGAAATGAATGACACACAAGCCGTGCTGTGACTAATTCCCTAACTCATCCAGGGAGCAGGTGCACGGCCCCTCCTTACTTTCAGGAGTTCCCTGAGCACAGAGGCCTCCAGTTGAGCACAGTAGGGACCGTGTGAGCGGCACCCACAGCTGGGGTGCTTCTCTCTAAAGGAGCAGGTCTTTGGTGGACTCCAGCCTCATCAGAGTCAGATCCCACCGAGGCCTGAGCAGCCTCCTTTCCTGTCCTCAGAGGACCCAGGGACCCTGCAGGTGTGGGTGAGGGGTTTATCCTCAGGAGCTCTTGGAAATGAGAAATAAGAGCTGCCAAGGGAGCGGCCGTCTTTCCTCTCTCCAACTTGCCTGCCTCTCTTCCTCCTCCATCAGCCCCAGCATCTTCCCTGTGTCCAAGTCAGGCTGGACCCCAACTCCTCCTGACCCAGCCTGTGCTCCTTCCTCTACTCATCACCCATCCTGCAGGACAGGGTCGGGGCCTGGGAGTCATGCATAGCTGTGCTGGGTGTTGCTTTTAGTAGAAAATCTGAACCACTTTGTGTGATACATGAGAGAGGGGAGATTCTAAACCAGTGGGGTTTTTACAAATCTTTGCTTTCTCCTAATATTGTGGCTTCATCTCACGAATCTCAGACCCCAGCACTGATGGATACAATTACACGTACCTGCAGCTGCCTCTCCTGGCTTGGTAACCCTTGCAACACAGAGTTATTGGAAGGAGTCGACCAGGCCCAGGGAGGGTTGGAGACTGGGGCAGGTCTAGGATGAGCCACAACCCAGATGCCCCAGGAGGTCAGAAATGAAAGGGCTTTGGGGGCCACTTCCAGGCAGCTCCTTCTTATTCGGATGGGAAAACCCAGGGTGGGAAGGGAAAAGGCTTTCTCAGAAGTTCTGAGGTAGGATGTGGGACTTTGGAGGCGGGGACTCAGACGCCACCCCAGATTGACAACTAGTTAATATAGGGCGGGGGGAGGGGTATAAGCCGCTGTTCTTAAGACACGCCCACCAGCGTGGCATCTCAGTTTACCATTGCCATGGCAACGCCCGGAAGTTACTGCCCTTTTCCAAGGCGAAGACCCACTGACCGGAAGTTACCACCCTTTCCTAGGAATTTCTGCATACGTACCCTTTAATTAGCCTATAATTAAAAGCAGGTACAAGAATGACTGCAGCTGTGTTTCTGAGCTGCTGTTCTGGGCACACTGCCTGCGGGGCAGCCCTGCTACCTGAGGCGGAGTACCTCTGCTGCTGCTGTGCATGGCTGCTTGACGAGAGGTTGGCGTAACCCTTAAGGGGTTAGGTAACACTAGCTCACCCTTAAATTTCATTTTATTATATTTATTTCTTACTTATTTATTTTTTTGGAGACAGAGTTTCGCTGTGTTGCCCAGGCTGAAGTGCCATGGCGCCATCTCGGCTCACTGCAACCTCCGCCTCAAGGGGTCAAGCGATTCTTCTGCCTCAGCTCCTAGGTAGCTGGGATTACAAGGCGCCCGCCACCACGTCCTGCTAATTTTTGTAGTTTTTAGTAGAGAGGCGGTTTTACCATGTTGACCAGGCTGGTCTTGAACTCCTGACCTCAAGTGATCCACCCACCTGAGCCTCCCACAGTGCTGGGATGACAGGTGTGAGCCACCGCGCCCGGCCTAAATTCTTTCTTAGGCAAAGCCAAGAACTGTCCTGGGCTATGCCCCAATCTGGGAGCTCACCTTCCCCGCATCATCGAGTGACCAGGAAAGGATGATGAGGACAGCGAATGAGAGGTAGAGAGACTTTCAGCCGAGGCAGGGACAATTAGCAGAGAGGCGAGATGGCTGGACAGCAGAGATGGTGACAGTCAGCGATCCAAGGAGGGGTGGCAATGGGTGAGAGACACGGAGAGGTGGCACTGGGCAAGACAGCGAGAGGTTGCTGAGACAGGTGGAGAGACAGCGAGGACAGGGCAGTCTGTGATCAGGGCTCCAAGAGCGGTCACACTGAGGCCATAACGATAAACAGCTGCTAATGCTGCAGAGCTATCATACTAACCAAAGCCTTTGCTCTTGGCGCCTTCATCTTTCCCTGGCTGGTGGTGGAGCTCAGCGACGGGCAAGCAGGTGAGACCCCCGCTCCAACCGGCAGGCCCATGGGTTACCAGTCCCCGCACTGGACCCCTGGGTGACAGCTGAGCCCACCCAAGCGGGGGGATCCTGCAGAGACCTTCACCTGGGCCCCATGTGGAAATGTTATTTAGGCTCTTGGGGATGGAGAAGTATCCCCTTTGCCTCCCCACTAATATCTGGTGAGCTATATGGGTAATGCGTGCCCTAGACACCTAAACCTCACCAGAACACAATGCATCCATGAAAGGAACCTGCGTGTGTAGCACCTGAATCTAAAAAAATAGAGTAACATTAAAACAACAACAACAACAGCATCCAAAAGCCGGGTGAAGTGGCTCACGCCTGTAATCCTAGAAGAGATATTTAATTTGATGGAAAATTTTATAATTCTCTAAAATGTAGATATTGTCTAAATAATTTAATTAGATTTATCAAAGCAAGAACTGTCTTTACTTTGAAAAATATTGTATTTATTTACTCAAACAATGAAGAAGTTAGTGGATTACAATGTGATTTAACTAGTACTAAAATTTGGGAACTATTAGAATGCTGGTAAAGTACAGATTAGTTAAAAGAAATAGGTGCTTTAGAAAATCAAGGTAATTTCTGAAAGAATATATAATAATCAGTAACAGTTTGGTTCCAGAGTTATAAAGAATGGGGAGAAAAGTGGGAGAGCAAGAAAAGAACACTAATTTATGCACACAAACAGGTTCAAACTTCTTAGGAAGGAAATGTTTTGTCACAACAAATAGCATAAATTTAGCAAATTTGTATTAGAGACCAATAAAGAAATCCAAAAAAGAAGAAGAGGGGAGTGCTCTACGGAATCAGAGAAGAATCTTACAGATGAATTTATATTATACTAAATAAATGTAGAAGGGGAATAATAAAAGAAAGAGATTCACGAGAAAATATCTGTGAATTTTAGATCAGCTGGGATTATAGATTCCATGCGCCCTTAAAAAACAAGAATTCATGAAAAAGAAAAGACCTTCTCCTTTTCTTTATCAAAGTGATCTTGATGGAGGCACAATTAGAGAATAAATGAGGCATATTTTACTTCCTGGGAGAGTAACAGGAAAATTCCCATCCCACAGCTCTTACGACTTAGATCTTAGCAGTCAGAACAGAACAAGCTTTCACTGCTGATGAACCAAGTACAATGACGACTCTGAG
Source organism: Papio anubis (assembly GCF_008728515.1). NCBI lineage: Eukaryota > Metazoa > Chordata > Mammalia > Primates > Cercopithecidae > Papio > Papio anubis. The sequence goes on along the minus strand of NC_044995.1, from coordinate 9,342,705 downwards.
AAGCTTTAGCTCTACATCATGATGGATTGGGAGCAGGTGCAAAGCCTGTGGGCTATCAAAGCACTTTGACCTCTGGTAAGAGTCAGAGTCATATTTAGACTTTAAAATACTTATATTCTCTAATTATTTCTACTCCCTAATCCTTAAAAATGTAGCCAGTTAATATCAAAAAGATATTTTTATTTTTCTGGATGGAAGAGAGAGTTTCCATTCTTCACGCTTAATCCAGAAATTCTCTAGAGACGTAAAATCATCGGTGGAAAAAAGTGCATACTGCTCCCCAGGACCTATCAAAAAAGTGATGAAGGTTTATGGTTTTGTACTCATCACAGAAAGTTTTCGGAAACTCACTGGCGTCACCAACCAAAGCACGACATGCTGCCACCACAGATATTTCTAAATGTCCGAAGTAGCAGCTTCCGTTAGACAACAGGAGTGTAAGCAGGAGCCAAGAGTGAAACATGCTCTTCACCCTCTTACAAAGACTGTGAGGTTTGGTGTATTCATCCAGAGAGACTTCAAATGCAGCTGTGACAGAGAAGGTAGACAAGAGATGTCAGGCATCCCTGGGGTGAGAAAGTTTGGGTGATTCTGTCTCAGAGAAAATATCCCTGCTTCTTGTTTTTTGTTGTTTTGTTTTTTGTTGTTGTTGTTCAGTTTTTACTCTGAGGGATAAAACGAATTATATGTCCACACCATATTTTTATGATAAACATTTCGTTCCTCTAAGAATGAGCATCTGAACCTAAAAAATTAGGTCCACTTACCAAATGCCATTTTTTTGCTGCAGAAGTAGCTGCTGCCATCATCACATTCTGTGTGTCTGTGCAAAAGGGGCATCTTATCCCAGAGATAGAGTTTTGGGACACCATGAGGTCATCTCCTTGCTGACAGGTAATTACCATTTTATCTGTAGGTACAGTGACAGCATTCACATGGGGATTTGAGATGATCTCAGAAAAACACTTGTGAAATGTTTAAATTACTATAAGTTACTAATAGCTATTAGTTGTGATCAATTGGAGTTAGTTTGGCAGAATATGAAAATCTTAGTTGTACTTTTTTTTTTTTTTTTTGAGACAGATTCTCGGCCCTGTCAGCCCCAGGCTGGGAGTGCAGGAGTGATCTCGGCTCACCGTAACCTCCACCTCTTGATTCAAGTGATTCTTCCTCGGGCCTCAGCCTCCTGAGTAGCTGGGACCACAGGCCAGGCCACTCATGCCCAAGCATTTTTTTTGTATTTATAGTAGAGATGGGGTTTCACCACATTGGCCAGGCTGGTCTCAAACTCTTGACCTCGTGATCCGCCTGCCTCAGCCTCCCAAAGTGTGATCCTCCTGCCTCGGCCTCCCAAAGTGATGGGATTAGAAGCATGAGCCACCACCCCCAGTTATGTAATTACTTTTTTAAGGACACTGAAAATAGGGCCTCCAATCTCTTCTGGCTTCTAAGATTTCTACTGAGAAGTCTGCTTCTCACCTGATGGGGCTTGTAGGTGACCTGTCCTTTTTTTCTAGCTGCCTTTAAGGTCTTTTTCGTTTGCATTTACATTGATAAATCTGAGGACTGTGTACCTTGGGGATGGTCATCTTATATATAGTATCTGGCTGGACGCCTCCGTGTTTCTTGGATTTGTGTGTCAAACTCGAGCGAGTTTAGGAAAATATTCATGGACTGTATCCTCAAATATATTTTCCAAGTTGCTTATTCTCTCTCCTCTTTCAGGAATGCTGACAAGACATATATTTGGTCTCTTTAGATAATATATTTCTCAGAGATTTTGTTCATTTTTAAAAGTATTTTTTCTTTATATTTGACTGCTTTGATTCAAACAAGTCTTCAAGCTTTGACATTCTTTTCCTCAGCTTGGTCTATTCTGCTGTTAATGCTTCTCCACGTATGATGAAATTCGCGTCGTGAATTTTTCAACTCAAGTAGTTCAGTTTGGGTCTTTCTTAAAATTTAATCGTTCATGTCATTAATCACGTTACTGGATTGCTTGGGTTCCTTGGATTGAGTTTCAACTTTGTTCTTGATTTGAATGACCTTCCCTGCGATCCAGATTCCAAATTCTACGTTTGTCATTTGAGACAATTCATACTGATTAAGGACAATTTCTGGGGAGTTCGTGGGCTGGTTTGGAGATACTAGGAGTTATTTCCCTGATTTTTTTCTCACCTGGGAGGGTTGCTATTCCTTTCATTGCAAGGGTATAAGTTGAGTATAGTCTGCTGGCTTTATTTCTGGAAGTTTTCAGACAACAAAGGCATTGATGAATTCGTGCTCTTGGTTTCTTCCAGGCGGTAGAATTCAGTAGTGGTTTTCGGTGTTGTCGTTTGGCTGCGATCCAGTAGATGGCGCCCGAGAGCAACAGGCAACAGATAGGCTCGCACTCCACTACGTGGTGCCTTTGCTGACCTTTGTTCTCGACCTTGATACTTTTGAAAAGGTCAGAGCCGTTTTTTTTGTTTTTGTTTTCTGAGACAGGGTCTCACTTTGTCCCCCAGGCTGCAGTGCAGTGGCACGATCTCGGATCACTGCAGCCTCAACCTTCCCAGGCTCAGGTGGGTGATCCTCCCGCCTCAGCCCCTGAAGTAGCTGGGACTCTAGGCGTGCGCCACCACACTCCGCTAATTTTTGTATTTTCGGTAGAGAGGACGTCTCACCATGTTGCCCAGGCTGGTCTCGAACTCCTGGGCTTAAGCAGTCCTCCCGCCTCGGCCTCCTCAAGTGCTGGGATTACAGGTGTGAACCACCGTGCTCTGGTGTTTCTTCATGTGTAGAAGGACGAGCCGCGGACAAAACCCCTCAGACACTGAGACAGTAAAGGGAGTGGCTTTAATCAGCTGGGAGCCTCTGCAGGCTAGCGTCTTAAAATCGGAGCTGGTCAGGTGCTCAACTTCTGTCCTTTTGAAGGGCTCACGACTCTAAGGGAGTCTGCGTGAGAAGGTCGTGATCTGATTGACCAAGCCAGGGGGTACGTGACAGGGACTGCCAGCAGAGCACCGGTGGTCAGAGTGAAACAGAACAGAACGGGAGGTTTCACAATGTCCTTCCAGACAACGCCTGGAATGTACAGATAACAACAGTTGCTAGGTCAGGGGTCGAATTTTAACTGCCAGGCTTAGGTCAGGCAGGCCCAGGCCTGGTTTCGGGTCTGGTTCCTAGGTGCCAGGCTACCTGCCTTTAGAATGTTAGTTTTTAGTCGCAACATATCCCTTGTCCCTCTCTTACCTGCAGATCTCACCACACTTTACACTCTATGTCTCTGGCCCCAGAAGCCCTTGTTCCCCTCATTCCACCCTCACACTTGGGGCTTGCCTGGGAGTGAGATCCACAGCAACCTGTCTGATGCCTCAAAGAACGTTTGGGGTTAAGACAGGACTTCCTCACCTAAGAACAGGAGCCCCAGGGAGTCCCTGGGTTCTGATCACACCTGAAGGGTGTTCCAACTTCCTCACCTGAGAACAGGAGCCCCAGGGAGTTGCCGGGGTCTGACCGCACCTGAAGGGTGTTCCTGCTACTGCCAGCATCCGAACACCCACCTGTGGCTGAGGGTCATGGGGCCCACAGGGAACAGGGCTTGGCTTGGGACTGTCCACTAGGGTGTTGCTGAGAGTCTAGGGTGCAGGAGAGACTGAGTTCTCCTTCCTCAGTCAGAATGACTCTGTCCAGCTGCAGCCGTGAGCCTGTTTTATCACCCTCAGCCCAGAACGACTGTGCCCCCCCAACCCTGAGAGCCCAGGGCTGGAGTAAGAGAGAGGCTCGTGGAGAACCTGGTAGCCCCTTCTCCCTCCATCACTGACTGAGGCAGAGAAGCACGAACATCGTGATGCCTGCTCTGGGGGCTCCAGCTGTGGGAGAGGAGACCACAGGGCCCTCCAAGACAGAGAGATACACGGATGTCGTCACTCAGAGCCTGCTGCTGCCCGTCCAGGTCCCCACAGCTGTGGACCCACAGGAAGGGAAACTGCTTTTCCCTGGGCTTGGCTCTGGTTTTCCCTGGGTGGGGAGGGGGGTGGCTTGGGAGGACCCCAGACCCTCTGGACACATGAGCCTCTGCTCCCCTCCCCTGCCCCAGGTCACCGTCACTGCTGCAAGTGGGAAAGGACAGGCCCCTATGGAATCGGGTCCTGGGAGGCTTCCCTGGGAGGTGTCCTCACCCAGGAGGTCCCAGCTGGGAGTCAGAGCTGAAAGGAACTTTCCCACCCGGAGGCCGCCAGTTTCATATTCTTGGAGAAACTGAGGCCCAGGCAGGGGAGGGGCCTATCCATGTCACCATCACCAGAGGAGCCTCAAACTGATGACGGAACTCAGCCCTTCCTCCCCTGAACCCCACTCACCTCCCACTCAAAGCCCTGCACTCACCCCTGTGGAGGCCTGACCCCATGGGGGTGAGGGGCTGGTCCTCATGGCCTGTTAGGTCAGGACAGGCAGGGGAGGGCTGGGACTGCCCTGCTCCCACGCCACTACTGGGCCTCTTCCCAGGCTGGCCCCCTGCATCTCCCCGCCTCCCACTCCCTCACCAGCCCAGCCTGAGCCCCTGGGAGCCTGTGGCCCCTCCTCTGGCTCTAGAGGGAAGACGGTGCTTGAGTCCTTGAGGGGAATGGGATCCTCTGGGAGACTCAGGACTGCCCTGCGGGAGGCCGCCCTCTCTCCGAGCCCAGAGGCCTCAGTGACTCACCAGGTGTGGAGGAGGAGCCTGTGGATTGGGGGCTGGGATCCCTGGAGGTCCTGGGAATGGGCACAGAAAGGGACTGAGGAATTGGAGCTATCCTGCAGGCCCCACCTCCACTCAAAGGTCTCCCCTCCATCTGCCCGGTGGCCTCTCCAAGACCCTCCCTCTTCCCACCTAGCACCTGCTGGACTCCAGGTGAAGGAGAAGAGGGAGCACCCCTGTTGGCCTCTCTCCTCTGAGGGGCGAATTCCTCTGTGGCCGAGCCTCCTCAGAGCCCCCTTCACTCCATCTCTGCCCAGAGCTCTCCTGGGGGCAGGGCCTGAGCCGAACCTTCCAACTTAGAGAGGGCAGGGTCAGGACCTTTCACCCAAGACCAACCCAAGACCACCAGCTCCGACTGGGGTGTGACAGCAGGTCGGGGAAGGTGCAGTCATGTGAGAATCTTGAAGCTGCCCATGAAGGGAGCGTTTATACCACAGTCATCAACAAATTCCACAAATAAATGCTTTTTAGAAAACGTTTTTGTCGTCGTTCAGGAAGCCAGTCTATGGGCACAACAGCAGGCTTTTCCATCAGACACCTCTCTTTTGATTCCTAGTGACTGTATTTCTAGAGAAACAACAGATGGAGAGTGACAGGTGGTAGGGCATCACTTTGAACTTAAATTTTGCAAATGCAAATCTGATTTTTGCACATGGATTTAATTATCAAAAGCAAATTCCATGTTATGAGCTGAAAAGATAGTCCCAGTAATACACATCAGAAAATGCACTAGCTAGAAATAAAGAAAGATGTATTACCTGAAAGTGGAGCAGAGTATGAGGTCACAGTGGGGCAGACCCAAACTCACCATAGGGGCAAAGCCTTCCATCATAGGGAAGAAAAAGGAAGGGAGGGGCAGTCAAGGAGAGTCAACAATGAGGAGGAAAGCACCACAGTTTAATGGAGGAAGCATCTTCTACAGACACCCAGACACCTTTCCTGCACCTGACCCATGCTTCTTCCCCTTGATATTCTCAGCAGACACTTCCCCAACTGCTGCCCCAGTCTTGCAGAACCTCCTGGGATCATCGACCTCGTTCCTGCGGGCCCACCACTCTGAAGGGTGCATTGTCTTCTCTCTGCTGCTCACCTCCTCCTGGCTGCACCTTGTGGGCTTCTCTGACTCTGCTGAGCCTCAACTAACAGAATCCCAAGGAATACCAGGACCAAGCCAGCCACCATGCGGATGAGATTCTCCACGGTGTAATCCTGGAGGTGTGGGGCTAGGGATGGTGGACAAAGAGGTCACAGAGGTCAGGGCAGATCATGATTACCCAGGACCCCTGAATGTCCACCCAGGCTACCCACCTCCCCTTCACAGACTCCGGACCCTGTGCCCAGCCCCATAACTGGGAGCATCTCCTCACTCACCAGTCTTGGAATCTGACTTATTTTGTGCTGGATTGAGGGTCTCAGTTGCTCCTAAAAATCAAAGAACAAGGATGTTGGTGAGAAGCTGAAGAGCTTGTCCCCTGGGCTCTGCTTTCTTATATTCCTCCATCTCTCATGGTGTGGCTTTATGTAGATCCTTAGTGAACACATTCTCTGCTCTAGCAGGCCTCCCCTGGTATGTCATTGGGTTTTTCAACCTCTCTCTGCTCTGGGAATTCAGATCTTGTGTCTGAGTCACTTTGGAACAACGTTTCCTTGAGCCCAAGAGCTCAGGACTAGTGAGAAGAATGATCTCCCAACTAGAAAGAATTGAGCTCTTGTGTGCTGTCTTGGATGTGCAATCTTGTGCAACAAAAACATAAAACTAATTCCCCAGGATAGAAATTTCCATTTTTCAGTGGATGAGGACCCAGTCTCTGTGGATGAGGAGCTGGTCCTCAGTGGCTCTTGGAAAGTCAGGAGCACAAGGACTTAGCGCCAAGTGATGGCCCCGCCAAGGCTGCCTCAGCCAGCTCCCCTGCAGTTTCATCATTCATTTACTGTCTTGTTAACTAATTCTTCGTATAGTTAGGAACACCAACAATGTGATATACTTAAATATGAAAATATTTTTTTCTAAATGATAATGACTGAGCGGGACAGAAAAACATCATTTCTGCTTTTTTGAAGTATGAACCTAGATTGGAAGGTGAAAGCAACTATTTAAAAACATACCCAAACTTAAAATAAAAAATAAAACAACAAATATTTAAAAATGATGGAAAATATTAAGCATAGGAATGAATACTGAATATATGTTTAGAAGCCCATATGTACATAGTACATATATTCATATAAAATATATGTGATTAACATGGCTTATGAAATATATGTGATTAACATGGTTTGCATTTGTGTCCCTTTGAAATCTCATGTTGAATCTTAATCCCCAGTGTTGGAGGAGAGGCCCAGTGGGAGGTAACTGGTTCGTGGGAGCCGACTTCCCCCTTGCTGCTCTCGTGATAGTGAGTTGTCATGAGATCTTGTTATTTAAAAGTGGGCAACACCTCCCTGTTCTCTCCTCCTATTCCAGCCATAGAAGACGTGCCTGCTTTCCCTCCACCTTCTGCCATGATTGTGTTTCCTGAGGCCTCTCCAGCCAGGCTTCCTGTATGGCCTGTGGAACCGTGAGTCAGTTAAACCTCTTTCCTTGCACCAACTTCAGGTAGGTTTCTGTTTGTTTGTTTGTTTGTTTGTTTTGAGACTCTGCCTCTCTGTCGCTTCAGGCTGATGGCTGATTCAGGTCACTGCAGCTCCGCCTCGGTTCACGCCGCATTCTCCCTGCCTCAGCCTCCCAAGCGCTGGGACTACAGCATGCCACCACCACTGGCTAATTTTTTCAGATGTTTAGTAGAGGACGGGTTTCACTGCAGTTAGCCAGGATGGTCTCTCGACTCCTGACCTCATGAGCCACCCACTGCCTCCTAAAGTACTGGCTGGGATTACAGAGATGTGAGCCACCGCTGCCTGGCCTATCAGGTGGTTCTTTATAGCAGGATGTGAGAACAGACATCACAATGATTGTAGATAATGCGATGCATATGTGGCTTTAGGATATTTGTTTTAAAAATATGCACCATATATATTCATAGTTGAGGTGAGAAAGAGGGGCTTACAATTTGGAAATATAAAAGTGAAATTTCCAGTTTTTTATGGTTGATATAAACATCAGCCTCAGTGTCTTCCCCTTGTCCACGTCAGGCCTGGACCCCCGGACCCCAAATCCTGCTCAGATAGGGGAGGACAGACCTAACTCCTCTGCCCATCATCACTGCCCCCTCCTTCCTGCCTGGTCCTAGGACACCTCCTCCCTCTGACCACCACAGAGGGAACACCTGCCCCATCCTCGGGGCCACAGGAAGCCACGTGGACCATGCCCCTATTGTCCACTCTCCCCTCTGCTCCTCTGGGGAATAGACCCCTTTCCTGAATATTGGAGATAAGGTTGAGACGAGTCTAGAATATTATACTGGGTCAGAGTAACTGCGCTTTCATCTCCCATGGGGTCAGGACTTAGAGGTTGAGACACCTAGACGTTGATTCTGAGATGGAGACATCAGGAGGGGAGCGTGTGGGGCCTCCTGCCTTCCACCCCTCAGTCTAATCACCCCTGAGGCTCACCCCCACCTCCTTCCAGTCCTCTCCACTCTTTACCCTACTGAGACTTCAGGGCTGGGAGCCCAGGGTGGGATGTCCCCATCTATTTCCACACTCCCCTGGCTAGACCTTCCCCTGGGTCGGAGGTTCCTGTGTATTTCCACCCTCCCATGGCTGACCTCCCTTCACTCTCCTGTTTTCCTAGTGTCCTGAGCTCTCTTGGGGGCAGGGCCTGCACTGAGAGAGGCTCAGGGCTCAGAGAGGCTGGTGCTGATGGAGGAAGAAGAGGAGTGGGCAAGTGAGACAGACGGACGGACATTCCCTTGGAAGCTCTCCTTTTTCATTTCCAAGAACCTCTTCGAGCTCAGAGAGGACAGGGTCAGGGCCCTCACCTGAAACCACTCCAGCCCAGGGGCTCACTGGAGGAGACAGCAGGTAGGGTCGGAGCTGCGCGGAGCCGCCAGGCACCTGTGGTGGCCCAAGGCGGGCTGGGGCACGTGACCTCATGGGGAATTCAGCCTGGTACTGCTGAGCTCTGTAAGTGGATCTTAGACGCATCGGGGGATGGGCTGCCCCCTCCTTGGCCAGAAGGAAAGTGAACATCGACCCCACAGACTGGGACACAGCAGGGTCACCTCTCTTCCTGAGGCCACCGTAGCTCCAGCTGCACTGAGAGGGAGGGTCTGTCAGGGATCTGTCCTAGAGACAAGAAGAATGGGTGAAGGGCTGGGGTTCCACCTGTTCTGAGCTGAGCCACCCCAGTGTCTCTGACCCCTCAGTCTGAGTCTCCCTCCCGCCCCATCCTGTCTCTGTCTGCCTTTCTTCCTTCCCTTTGGGAACTCCCCGCCCCTTATCCCGCCATTATCACCACTTGCCTCGCAGGGCCTGTGCAGACTTCTGGGTGCCTGACAACCCCGCTGGGCTCCCACCATGATCAGGGATGTCCAGGGGTCGCTGGGGCCTACCACTCGGGAGGGAGACAGGTGCACCAGAGATCAGATTGGCCCCCCCGTGGGAGCCCCCTCACAGGGTTCAGGGTGAAGCTGGCTCAGAGAGCCCAGCCTGGGACTGTTGTCCAGGGCTGGGGAGGCCACGCCTCCTGTACAAGATGCATCTGATGTAGCCGACACTGAGCCACACTGCAGGGTCAGGTTCTCTCCGGGCCACGACAGGGCCCCTGCAGGGTCAGGGAGGGAGGGCTTCCTAGACACGCTTCTGAGGACAGTCGGAGTCACCCGGAGGGGCTGGCTCCTCCGCTGCCTTCCTTCTGCAGCCTTCCTCAGTAGGGTTTCCAGTGTCCTTGTTTTTTTCTCATCCTGTATTTGTGTCCCCAGCCTGGTTTCTCGGCTCTTTTTCTTCTTCGGTGGGCTAGCCTGAGGGTAAGGCTCCCAACAGCTCACCCGCTGCCCTGACTTTGTGTAAGGAAAAGCTACGGCTTCTTACCTGACACCAGTAGCTGCAGGGGGTCACTGGGTTCCGACCACACGTACGGGGTGTTGTTTTCATAGCCGTAGCATCTGAACGCATTCCCTGCTGCTGAAGCTGGGTCAGGGACTCACGGGAAATTTCCAGGCCTCGGAACTCTCATGGTTGTGTTGGTGTGAGTCCAGGGTCCAGGAGAGAGCCTGTGGTCTCTTCTCGATCAGAGGAACTCTGCCTCCAGTCCCAGCCGTGAGGCACACCGGAGGGTCACGTTCACTCCTGAGGTCACCACAGGGCTCGGCAGGGCGGACAGGCTGGGTCTGCTGTAGGCTTTCAGGAGAGCAAAGGGCAGCTGTGTTTACGTGGGGCTCACACCTCCCACTTTATCCCACAAGGCTGGGCTGTGAGAGGGCAGACCCCTTGAAAGCTGAGAGCTGACTCAGCTCTCGAGGGCAGAGCCTGGGGCTGGGACTCGAGTGTCCCTTTCCTGACCTGTCACCACCAGCTCCAGGGGGTCGCTGGGCTCTGACCAGCCTGCAGGGCTCTGATAGTAACAGTGGTATCGCCCTGCGTGTTCCCACATCATGGATGGGATGGAGAATTTGACCCTGTTTTCGGACTCCAGTGTTTTTAACATGTGCTCTACATTGAGTTTCCTCTTATCCAGACGGTACCTCAGCCTCCAGGCTCTGACACCAGATGCCATCACGGCTTTTTCCAGACAGATCAATGGACCCGGCTCGCCCAGGACGGGCTTGGAGTAGGTTCTCTGGAAGGAAACCACAGGTTAGGTCTAAGATGTCCCTAACCCTCAGATTCCAGCTCTCAGCCCCAGGACCCCCCATCATCCAAGATCAGTCAGCCCAGAATCAAGCTGTCTCCACCCCCAGCTGCCCGGGGGTGGTCCCTTGTCCCCAGAGAGAGGAGGAGGGACCTGGGACAGCTGGGGACAGACTCACCTGCCTGCAGGCAGGTCCTGGGGCCCAGGCTCAGCCCTGGAAGAGAGTTCCCTGTGAGAGATTTGCCCCCAAAGCCTGAGCAGGTCTTCTTCTTTTCCTCGAGCCCCTGGGGTGTCCTAATTGACCATGGCCTGGCTATGGATTGGGATCTCTCTCCTAGACTAGGGTCTCTCCTCCCCCTCTTAAGATCTCACCAAAGCAGAGCAGGGTTGTGAGAATGGGGGTCATGGCATCTCCTCCTCCTGGCCCTGGCTGTGCAGGCAGGTGTGAGCACGGTGCCCGTAGACAGACAGACACATGGTGTGTAGGCACACGGAGGCTGGGTCCTCCCCATCACAAGGTCATCCCATCAGCAGCCCCACAGAAAGAGGAACTGCCCCTCCCCAGGAGCCTGGCTCTCATTTCCCAGCCCCTCTGGAAACAACTTCTTCTGTAAAGACTTCAAGGGCAGAAGAATAAGATGAGAAACTCAGCCCAGGTCTGCAGGGGACTGTGACTCCTGTAGTCTGTGAGGACCTTGTTGCTCAGCCAACATGAAGTGAGCCCATGAGGGTGAGGAGCTGCAGACCCCACTGTCTGTTTGGGGCAGAGACAGCAGGAGTAGGTGGGGCTGTGGTGCCTCTTGCTCTGTTCTCAGCTTCATCTCTTTTGCTCAAAGGTCAACCCCCTACATTTTCAAATCTTCTCATTCCACTCACCCAGCACCTTCTGTGACCCCCAAGTAGGGTAAGGCATGGAGTTAGAGTGAGAATCACCCCCACTTTCATGACTTTTTTCATCCCTTTCTGAGATGGGTTTGCCCTATGACTGGTCCCTGCTGTTTTTTCTTCCTTTTCTATACAGGCCAGGGCTCTCCTAGCACAGGGATGCATGCTGAGGGTTTAGAATCTTAATGGATGTGGTGCTTGGAGCTCCTGTACTGAGACCAAAATCTTTAGGGGGTCACTGGGCATAAGGAGGAGCTATGTGGACCACAGCACTAGTAGGTCCCCCTGTGGGCTGAAGTCAAAGGACTTAGTGTAAACTTGGCCTGAGAGAGTAAGGTCATGTCTTTCAATCGATGGTTTTGGGGAGGCGTAAGTGACCTGTCCTTGGACAGACAGAAGGTACCCAACCAGATCTCTGAGTAGCACTGCAAGGTCAAATTCTCTCCCGAGAACACTAAGGGTCCTGGCTCAGACAAAGGGAGGGTTTCTTGAACATTTCTAGGAAATACCAAGGTTGTAGTGTGTACAAAGCAGCCCGTTCCCACAAGTCCTGGACCCTGAACTGGGAGACTGGCCTCCTCTCTCTCAGCTCCTGTTAGACTCTTGGTGTGGGTCTGTATAATCTCCAGGCCTCTCACTCTCCTTTTCTAAGTTGCTCTCCTTGGATCACTGCCTCATTTTCTCCTCTACTCTAGGACCCTCTCCCTGGACCCTCATCACCAGGGATGACCCTGGTCCCAGGGCCCTGAACATATAATCAAGACAGGGGGCTAGGCCGGGCACGGTAGCTCACCCCTGTAATCCCAGCACTTTGGGAGGCCAAGGTGGGTAGATCACAAGGTCAAGAGACTGAGACTATCTTGCCTAACATGGTGAAACCCTGTCTCTACTAAAAATACAAAAATTAGCCGGGTGTGGGGAGTGTGCCTGTAATCTTAGCTACTTGGGAGGCTGAGGCAGGAGAATTGCTTGAACTTGGGAGGCGGAGGTTGTGGTGAGCCGAGTTCGCACCACTGCACTCCAGCCTGGCAACAGAGCAAGACTCTGTCAAAAACAAAAACAGGCTGGGCGCAGTGGCTCAAGCCTGTAATCCCAGCACTTTGGGAGGCCGAGGCGGGCGGATCACAAGGTCAGGAGATCGAGACCATCCTGGCTAACACGGTGAAACCCCGTCTCTACTAAAAATACAAAAAACTAGCCAGGCGAGGTGGCGGGCGCCTGTGGTCCCAGCTACTCGGGAGGCTGAGGCAGGAGAATGGCGGGAACCCGGGAGGTGGAGCTTGCAGTGAGAGCAAGACTCCGTCTCAAACAAAAACAAAAACAAAAACAAACAAACAAAAAAGACAGGGGGCTAAACGGGAGCTCCTCATCTGCAACCAAGTTGTCCAGTGGGGCCCTGGGAGCTGACTACAGGTAGGAAACACTGTGTCCACCATAGTGTCTGTGCCGGCTCCCATGAGTGTGGCTCACAGGGCCCAGGGGGAAGTCAGAGCTGCCCATCTAAGCCCAGAGGAGATGTGAACCTCTCCCTCATTGCTGGCCAGCACAAGTCGGTGAAAGCCAGACACCAAATGACACTGGAGGGTCAGGCTGTCTCCTGAGGGCACCTGTGAGCATGGCTGGGCTTAGCGGAAGTGCTGGGGGCTGCCTGTGCTCCCCTGATACCAGCAGATAGTGGTATTTTAGGGAATAAACACCCTATATTGCCCACTAGGATCTGCAGGGATAGGGAGTTCTCAGTGGGCTCATCCTGATGCCTCCCACTCTGAGGTTCTGTCCCTAAGAGGAGAGTGTCACCGAATGCCTCACGTCACCCTAGGGTTTCCCTGGCACCCAGCATGGAATAGTGATTCTGGGGACCTTGCGGGCAGATATAGTCAAACAGAGGCTCTCATACCTGGGGGATTCCTCAAGAGGAAGCTTGAGATGCAGAGAGTCCCTGGGCTGTGACCATGCCTACGGGTAGGAGCTAGAAGAACCATCGTATCTTTTTTTTTTTTTTTTTTCCAGATGGAGTTTCACTCTTGTTGCCCAGGCTGGAGTGCAGTGGTGCGATCTCAGCTCACTGCAACCTCCGCCTCCCAGGTTCGAGTGATTCTCCTGCCTCAGCCTCCTGAGTAGCTGGGATTACAGGCGTGCGCCACCACCCTTGGCTAATTCTGTATTTTTAGTAGAGATGGGGTTTCTCCGTGTTGATCAGGCTGGTCTCAAACTCCCGACCTCGGGCGGTCTGCTCACCTCGGCCTCCCAACGTGCTGGGATTATAGGCGTGAGCCACCATGCCTGGCTGAACCATAGTATCTTTGGTTCTCTGCATGGGTGCTGTTCCCAGGGCACACAGGGAAGAGACCTTGGCCCCTCTCATGAGAGAATCTCAATTCCATGTTTCAGGGCTGGTCAACTCCTCCTTCCTTCAGCAGATGGAAAGTGCCTGATGTGTCCAATGACAAGAGAGAAGCAAGCAACTCATAACATACAGGAAACATAAGGCTACCAGCAGATTTCTCAGCAACAATTTTTCAGGCCAGGAGAGAGTTGGATGATATATTTGGAGTGCTGAAGGTAAAAAAAAAAAAAAAAAAATCCTGCCAACAAAGAATAAAACATCCAGTAAGGTTATCCCTCAGACATAAAAGAGAGATAAATACTTTTTCATACAGATAAACGCCATGGAACTCATTGCCACGAGAACTGCCTACAATGAATGGTAACAGTAGTTCTTCAATTTGAAATAAAATTACAATGAAAACATGAAAACAAATAACAGCATAACACTTACTGTGAAGTAAAACATAGTCAAATTCAGAATGTCCAGTGATGTAATTACAGTGTAGAAACCACTTTTACTCTAGTAAAAGAGTTAAAAGACAAAAATACTAACAGTAGTTTCACCTAAAATAATTTGTTAATGGATACATAATATATAAAACCTGGAAACTGTTACATCAATAGCATATGTGGATACCAGAAGTTAAAACATACAAATTTTGCATACAATAGAAGTTAAGTTTTTATTAGCCTAAAAAAATCAGAAAACAACAAAATGTCAGTCATATGCTCTTACCTAGAAATAATTGCTTTAAATGTAAATGGATTAAATTCCCCAATTAAATGACACAAAGTGACTGAATTAAATATATAAGATCCAACTCTGCAACCTAAAAGAGATTCATTTTAGCTTTAAGAATACAAGTATGTCGAAAGTGAAGGAATAGAAAAAGTTATTTCACACAAATGGAAGCAAAAAGAGAGCAGGGGGTACTTATACTGATATCAGACAAAATGCAATTTCAGTCAAAAATTACAATAAGAGACAAACAGGATTATTATAATGGGGTTGAGTCACCATAAAGGAGGTGCAGCTTGGGGCCAGCCTGGCTTATGTCAGTGACTGGTATCCGTTTTTTGGGAAAGCCAGGACAATGAGGTAACAGTTCCTGATTCCCAGCAGGCAGTTGTGAAGTGGGGTTCCGGGAGGAAGAAGAGAGTTTGGAGATTTCAACACGGGAGTCGTCTAATCAGGTGTAAAAGGGAGGTCCCAAATGGCGATATCACCAAAGGGACAGGAGTAAACCCTCAGGAGACAACCTGGGCTGGGCTGTGAGAGCCTCTGACACAGGGTAGGAGAATGGGGAAAATGGAAAGAGAGGTGAAGGTTGAAGAGAAATGAAATCCTGTCTTAGACCTGAGAGACAAAAGAGAATTACAAAGGAGGAGGGTGTAGGGTAGTGATTATGAGTATTAGACCTTAAGGAAAATCCTTGGATGCAAGAGACTGAGAAACCGAGGAGAAGCTGGGGCATGTCACTGCTGCTCCCCAATGTCCAACTCAGATTCTGTCCGGATCCAACAGGGGCACCCTTCCCTCGAGGTGCTCCATGAAGCGCACAGTCCGAGATGGGCTCTGGATCTCCCTGGGCTCCAGGGTGAGCCTCAGAGCATTTGGAATGTCTCTTTTGGATCCTGGGGTCTAACCTGTCTGAGGGGAGCCCTCTTGTCCGCATTGCCAAGGTCATTCTTGGCCCCCCTCTGGCTGTGCCAAGCTTCTGCCAGGATCACTGCTAGGATCAGCAAGACCACGCCGGCCAGGCTCATGCAGACAATGTTCTTCACCTTGCAGTTCTGGGTGATGGGGGCTGGGAGCAGAAGAAGAATCACTGACAGGTGGAGAAGAGCCAGCCCAGGCCAGGATCCCTGAAACAGAAGCTCCTTCTGCACTTTCCTGGACAGACCCTGCTTCCAAAACCCAGCACTTTCCCTCCACACAGTACATAGATGACTTACCTGAGGAGGAGTCTGCTTCTGTGGGTGAGGGGCTGACTTCATCAGGGGCTCCTAGGAATCAGAAAACACTCATGAAGGACTGAGGCAGCGTCTCCTCCCCTTCTTGGGCTGACCTCAGCATCCTGAGCCATCTGTGTAACAGTCCCTTTATTGGAAATGCCCCAGCCCTGGATTCCTTGGCAACCACCCACAGCACCTTGAGGTCCCTGGGTTCACAACAGCCAAGTCTTATACAGAGTCAAGTAGAAGGCGCTGGGTTCAGGGTGAGGCTGCCCAATTCACAACTGCCATTGATCAAACCCAGCTGCAAGATATAGGGTGATTCTCACCTTCTCTTGGAACCAGAATTCCCTAGGAGTCAACTGGGGGGACAACATGCCTTCTGTATTTACAAGGATGCAATCCGATTTCAGTGCCCGGTTAGTGTCCACCCAGCCCACTGCAAGAGGCAGGACCCCTGTTCCCCTCAAAGGAAGGGGCAGAGCTTGGGATCCCTGGTTCAACCTTATGTGTGCTCCCAGCCTGGAGTCTGCTGATCTGGCTCTGGGTGAGGGGCTGGGAGCTCCACGGGGACCAGGGCTGCCTTTGCTCTGCCCAGCTCATCTCAGCCCCTTTATCTCCTGGGTAACTTTTATAGACTTCCCATTTTTCCACTCACAGCTTTAAATATTATCATCTGAGCTTCTTGGAAAAGGAATCAGGAATGGGATAAAGTTAGGATGGCCCCTGTGTGTCCATCCCTAAGAAAGGAAGGATGCATTCTGCTCACCCATCCCTTGGAGAGTCCCCTCTGTCTTAATGTCCAGGGATCTCCTGGGGACATAGTTCTGAGCACCCAGTGAAGAGGACCCTGGGTACTGATGGCAGGGGCTGGGCTGGGTCTGCTGGTGGGATCCCCAGCCCCAGTGGATCAGTAAGCACAGACCGTCTATAGAGGTGGTGATTGTCAGAACTCTGAGATCTGCAGGTCCTAAGAGCTCAGACTACAAGGACCATGAGGATGTCACTCTTCCTCCATGGTGCTGAAGCCATGAGTCCTACAGACACTGATAAAGCCAGAATAGGACCAGGAGCACCAGGACCCTGGGAACAGGGAGTGGGAGGATAGGAAGGGTCCAGAGAGGTCTCATGCTGGGCTCACAGCCTCCTAGAATGCTCCGTTCAAATAGCAGAGGGAGAAGAGGAGATTGGAACCCGCCCTTAGGCACACTAAGGTCCAGACAATGGTGACCACTTAGCCCCAACAGGCCAACAGGGAGGCAGAGCGGTAGCTGTCTGTTTCAGAATCAGGGTGGGCGCTCAACCCAGTCACTTTTCATCCTCGTCACGTGTCAGGAACCACTGCCCTGCCCTGAGGCAACATCCCCTTAAAGGGTTTGTGATATGGGATATATACATCCCCTAAAAGGACCATCCTTTTGTATCTTTTATATCAGTGTCCTTTGAAATCTTTGTCATCTTTTTACTATCGTATTTTAAAATTGTACCTATATACTTCTCTAGGTGCATATATATAGCAATATAAACACGGAAACACACCCGGAACACACACACACACAGACACACACAGATACACACAGATATGTGGTCTTTATCATGTTTCCCATATTTAAAAATCACACTTGATATATAGATAGGTAGATGTATGATATAGATACACACGCGCAGACACACTCATGCAGATACACACACTTCTTTCTGATACTCTCTTTCTCCTCGTCACCCTCTTGGAGTCCCTCCCCAGAAGACCCTTTCCCAGAGGGGTCCACACATCCAGGGTTTCCCAGGACAGGTGTGGTGCGATGCCCTCCCCATTTGTGACCAGTATCGCCATCCACTCTCACTCTCCACATGGCGGACGCTCAGGTCTTGCTAGTGCTGATCTAGTGGGGACAGTAGAAGAGGCTTCCAGAGGGCATTGGGGAGCGCCGGTCGGTGACCGAGTGTGGAGTCTGGCTGCCTTAGAAAACCGTGGGACTTTAAAAATCATTGCCTCATTTTCTTCCCCCACATGGTAATGAAAAGAGCATTTCCTTTGTGTTGTTGTCGAAAGGAAATGCTTTCGAGGATCAGACACAAAAATCCTATAAATTGGAATTGAAGTGCTGGAAAATGTGGGGCTCCAGTGCTGAGAGAATGCCAGTCTCAACCCCATAAAAAGCCAAGCCCAACCTCAAGCAGGAGAGGGTTGAGGCCCCCGCAGCACAGTCCCAGCACAGAAGTCCTTGGGAGTAGACATCCCAGGCTGAGGCTTCTGTTTCTCGGTAGCTGAGGAGGGGTCCCAGGAAGGGGCAGCTGAAATCCCCGCGGACTCCTGCGAATGAGCAGAAGGGTGGGGAGCTGGGGCTTCCTCTGTGCATCCCTGCTCAACCTGGCCTTCATCTCCTGCCCCATCCACCTGGCCCTCTCCATTATAATCGAGACCCTCAGGACTCCCAGGAAAGGGACACAGAGACATGGGGGCCCAGGGAAAGTACTCTGTCTTCTCCAGCTCCACTGAGGGTCCGGACACTCCCTCAGAACATGCTCCTAACCCCAGTACAATGGTCCCAGTACAATGGCACCAGGCACCAGCTGGTCCCTGGGCCATGGACTAACATAGATGAGGCAGGAGCTTCCTCAACTGGACTTGGGGCCAGTTGTATTTGAGGCTGACCTCACCAAGGGGGTTCACTGTGCCAACTCATAGGTACCCTAAATTACTTAGGGTAGTGTCACAGCCTCAGGATAAAGCAGGTGAATGCCCTCCAGGGCTGGACGACAGGGGCCACTCCGGGGCACTGAGAATCTGACCCTGCCATGTGGGTCACAGCAGAACAGAGAGAAAAAGGAGAAAAGACATTCAGCGTTAAAGGAGAAATGCCTACTTTCTCCTTCCCTGAGGTATGGGGGAGCCTCCTCGCTGGACCCCCTCCAGAACATCTCAAGGCTGACCACTCACAGAAGCATGGATGATATCAAACCAAAGTTTCCCCCAAAGTTCCATCCAGCCCTGGTCAGACCCTGTCACCTGCCCAATGGGAGGTGGGTCACACCCGAGGGGATGTGTTGCCTGGGGCTGTGGCAGGTTCTGCCTCAGTGGAAAGGAATAGGGAGCAGGGACTTCCTGAGTGAAAAGACAGTCATTCCCTTGAATGAGATCTATCCCCTACTCCATCCCTCCACAACCTAGCAGGGCCACCTCTGAGCCCACCCAATACTAGGGCTGAGTGTCCAGGCCCTCTGTGGTGTCCAGTGAGGGCAGAGGGATATGTGCAGAGGGAGAGGGGGAGGCTGTGGACAGAGCCACCCCTGCTGGGACGGGACCCTAGGACCTGGGGGCAAACCTGAGGGCCGAGCTGAGACTGGGGCAGGGCCCAGGTGACGTCCTCACCTTTCACCACCAGCTCCAGGTAGTCACTGTACTGAGACCATTCGGTGGACTTCCTATAGAGGCAGCGATAACGTCCGGCATTTCCTTCACTTACTGAGTCAATACGGAATCTGGCCACGGACTCAGATGGACTAGCTTGAGACACATCCTTAGTATCATTGAACTTGGATCTATCCTCCCTCTCCAGGCGGAATGTGTGAACCCCAACCGGGCCCCGGCACACGATAGTCACAGGCCTCCCCAGGGGGATCACGGTGCCTGGCTCAGCCGAGATGGAGGGTCTGGGCAGGGGCCCTAGGAGGGAAGCAGAGCAGGATGTTAGTGTCCTCCATGAGGAATGGGCTTCCCCTCCTTGTGAAGGGCAGGAAGGAAATAATGCAGAGACTGCCATGACCTCCAGCGCATCGGCACTTGGTGCCCTCGTTTGAGTCAGAGCACTCTTGAGCTGGGTGTAGTGCTTTACGGAATAGAACAGCATACTTCACAATCCCAGGATCGGTTCTGTGCAGCCGCGTGATGGTGTCTGTGCCAATGAGATGGAGCCTTGTTGGTGAAATTCCCCAGAAGGGATGTTAAAGAGCATTAATTAGGCCAGGAGGGCCCTTTGTTGGGAAAAAAAAAATCTGGCTGGGCGCGGTGGCTCACGCCTGTAATCCCAGCACTTTGGGAGGCCAAGGCGGGTGGATCACCTGAGGTCAGGAGTTCAAGACCAGCCTGGCCAACATGGTGAAACCTCGTCTCTACTAAAAAGATAAAAATTAGCCGGGCATGGTGGTGTCCACCTGTAATCCCAGCTACTCGGGAGGCTGAGGCAGGAGAATTGCTTGAACCTGGGAGGCGGAGGTTGCAGTGAGCCGAGATGGTGCCACTGCACTATAGGCTGGGCGACAGAGGGAGAGTCCATCTCAAAAAAGAAAAAAAAAAATCTGCCTTTCCTTCCCTTCTAGCCTGAAAATAAATGTGATGGCTGGAGCAACAACAGCCATTTTGCATCAAGAGGTGAGCTTAGTTCTAGTGGCCTACAACTAAGATTACAGGTCAGAAAGAGGGAACTGGGGACCTGCAGCCCTCGGGACATGCTGGAGCTGTCACATGATCTCTGGTTCCCCTCTAGACAGGGGAAGTGGGTTTTCTTTCTGGCAAGAAATGTGGGCAGAGGTTCTCCAGAACGTATCGGGGGTAAAAATCAACAGAATTCTCTGATTGGTTAAAGGCGAGTTAACAAAAGAAGAATCCAGGATACCTGTCTGCTATTTGGTCCAGGACCAGATATCTGCTATCTGGTCCAGGACAGCCACTGAGAAAGAAAGCAGGGTGGAGGGTGATGGAGAATCACCCTTGTGTGGGTGACAAGCAGAGGTCCAGTTTTGGAGGTTCTTGAAATCAACTATTGGTATCTTGCAGGTATGTGGAGCTGTCGGGAGAGGACTGAGGGGGACGTTCGCGTTGTGTAAATTGGTGTTGGATGCCTCCCAGAGTCCACATGACTCCCACCCAGAGTGACCCTCGGGGTTGGGGTGGGGAGTCCTGCAGACGTGACTCACCTTCCTGTGTGTGGATCATCTGGGCCAGGCAGAGCACTGGAAGAGAAGCCCTAGTGAGAACACCACCCACCACCGGTCAGCCTTCAACTGGAGCCAAGGGTCAGTGTGATGAGGGAAAAGATTGAGCTGCCTGTAGTCTCCAAACCACCCTCATCAACCTTAACTCTCAGTAGGATGGTTTCCTTCCCCAGGCAAAGTTCCAAGGAAACGCCTCTACCAAATACTCCTCTGCCTGTCTTATGTTGAACCCAAACCCATCTCTAATTTCTGTGATATATAAGAGGCCTCAGGTACCTCTGTGATCACCTCGGACCCAGGTGACCCCAAGCAGGCAGGTACCTGCAGAGGGTGACTCTCCTCTCTCAGGGCATCAGATCATCTTGGGCCACAGATAGGGCCTGGACCCCCTCCCCAAGCCGTTCACCCCTCTGTTTCTCAATTCCCACCTTTGTTCCCAAACTCACTGAGGCCCAGGAAGGTGGTGGGAGGGAGGTTCATGGCTCAGCCTCTCCAGTCCTCTCTGTCCTTGTCTTGTGATGTCAGGACAGGTCCTGCAGTCCAGAAGAGTGCAAAATGTTCTCACAGGGCCTCATGACAGGACTCAACATACATGCCTCACAGGAAGGAAGGCTGTCAGCTCTCAGTCCAAATTCAGCTTCCGCTGTGTGACCACAGGGAGGCCTTAGTTTCTGCAAGGCGTTTCTAGTGAGATATTTCATAACTAGGCTGAGCCCATATCCAGATAAAACCCACACATTGTTAACTGGTGACAGATAGATAGATGAGAGAGGAAGGATGAATGTATGCAAGATGGATGGATGGATGGATAGATACATGGATAGATCGATGGATGGATGGGTGGATGGATGGATGGATGGATGGACGGATAAATAAATGGATGGATAGATGGATGCATGGATGGATGGATGGATGCGTGCATGGATGGATGGATGCAAGATGGATGGATGAATACATGGATAGATGGATGGATGGGTGGATGGATGGATACATGGATAGACGGATGGATGGGTGGATGGATAAATAAATGGATGGGGAGGTGGATGGATGCATGCATGGATGGATGGATGGATAAATGAATAATGGATGGATGGATACATGGATAGATGGATGGGTGGGTGGATGAATGGATGGATGGATGGGTGGGTGGGTGGGTGGATGGATAAATAAATGATGAATAGATGGATGTATGGATAGATGGATGGATACATGGATGCACGGATGGATGGGTGGATGGAGGTATGTATGTATGTATGGATGGATGGACAGACAGGGTATAATGGGGCCTGGGAAACTTACTGGCTGGGCTTCAGCTTCTAATAGGCTGATGGTTCTCTGGCAACACATTTCCACACAAATGCTTAGATTCCCCACAGGCAAAAAAAGGAACCATAAAATTATCCTGACAACTTCATATTGTCATATCTGCAAGATGCATAGCACAGAGGGATTTGGCACATTGAGAGGATACTCATCCTAGTTCTGTTCGTGTTCTCCAGGGGGGGCTGCACCCTAGGTGGGGCTATTATGTCCTTGTCCCTGCCCCTTCTCAGCCTAGTATTGGGTGGGCTCAGAGCTGGCCCTGCTGGGCTGTGGAGGGATGGAGTGGGGGGTAGGACAGCATGTTCCTGTCCCTGACACCTTGTGTCACTGGGATGTGACTCTGATACCTGAGTTCTGCTCTCTCACCTGGCCCCAGGTTATATCCCGTCATTAGAGGGAACTGCAGCAGCGTGCAGAACTGAGGGAGGAGGCTGGACATGGCCAGTCTGATGCTTTCAAATGTCCTCATTCTAAACTGAATGCTCCCTAGTCTGCAGATGTGAATGCACTAAAGAAACAATGTGCAAACATTTGTGGATGGGGCTTCCTGGACTGAGGATCCTGCAGACACCTAGATAGGCCTGGGATGGTGGTGGATTCTGGTCGGTGCCCTGACGGGCTTCCCTTGCCCATTTATGGTACAGAACATGGGTTCTGTGAATAGGGAAGGGTGGCCGCCTAGCCCCATCCCTGAAGACTGGGAATCTTCATCATTTCCTCTATCTGTGCATTTGCGGAAGTCTACACTTTACTCTCAGGCCACTCTTAAGAGCTCCTTTGATAGCGCCGAAAGACTACATTTCTGTAGATCTTCATTCTTTTTGCATTTTCTATTTGCCACAGTGCTTCCAGATAGGTAAAGACATGCCTTGGATCCTGAAATCTGCAGTGGCCTGCTTTGAAATTCCATCACCTGCTCACACGGGGGAGGAAGCTGAGAACTCCACCTCACCCTGGGGCTTCTGAGGTCATGGTGACCTCCCAGGCAAGGGGCCATCACCAAGTAGAGGAGATGGACCAAGGAATCAGGGCATGGAGTTAAGAGCCCGAGACTTCTCCAAATCATAGCCAAGGGAATTGCCAGTAGAAGCCAGGGCACCGGCGGGGGTACTCCCAGGCAGAGTTAAGGTCCTGGAAAAGTTGTTTTTTCAGGTTCTTTGGGTTAGCAAGGTGTGGTCTGGTAGAGGTGAAGGAGAGGCCCACAGTACTGGCTGTAGTGTCCTCCTGGTACCAGGTGAACTCAGCCTCTGCAAAGGCACAGAGTTGTGAGTTTCCCGAGACTTCATTCTCCAGCTCAAGAGAGACAGCCCTAGTGATCACATTTCTTCAGTAAAAAGAGAATAAGATTCTTGGGTCTGTGATCTCACCATACATCAAGGCCCATGTGCTTTATGGTTCCTGGACTGAACTCTCCACACTCACTTACCCAACACCTGCCCAGGCCCACGTTCTCCCTTCACAGAGATGCTCTCCTTGATCATGCTCATCTCAGGTGCTTCTGAGCTCTTTTCCAACTAGCCCTGACTTCTGGGCCTCTGTGTTTGTCTCTTCCTTGTCCAACTGCAGCAAGAATCCTGCTAAGTCAGTTTAACCCTAGTTATCTGCTCACCGTTGATATGTGATCAGGTTCCTCATCCTCCACGTGATGTCCAGTCACCCTTGCCCACCTTCAGCAAGAATCCTGGTTTAGCCAGAATCCCCACACCTATGAGGTTTCCTGATTGTAATGTCTCATCCACTGACCTCTCCCTCCCTGCTCCTTGGCATAAATTCTCCCTTGTTCATGGTGTATTTGAGGTTGAACCCGTTTTATTTCCCACACTGCAAAATCCCATCCCCGTGGTCCCTCCATCCACAGTGATGGTTGTGAATAAAGTCCCCCTTACTGTGATTTAACAAAGGCCATTGGATAATCTTTTCTTCAATACCCTGCCCAGCTGACGCAAGGCTCTGAGAAAGGGAAGTCCAGACCTTTGGCATCTGCAGTGGACAGAACTCAGGAAGTGGCCCTGGAGGTCTGGGTGCTGTGGATGCCACCCACAGCATCCCTCACATGCTCAGGGTATCTCAGCTTTGCGGTCAGAATCACTGTCCCTGGGAAAAACTTCTCTTTCTGTGTGAAAACGACCACCCTCAATTCCCAAAAAAACAGGAAGAAAAGGTAGCAATCAAATACCTGTGAAAACTCACCATATGCAGGGACACTAAAGCACGGTGAATACGGTAGTGCCAGGGACTGTCTAAAAATAGGCACAGTGAATACCTAGTGCCAGGGACTGTCTAAAAATAGGCACAGTGAACACGGTAGTGTCAGGGACTGCCTAAAAACAGGCACGGTGAATACATAGTGCCAGGGACTGCCTAAAAATAGTGAAACATTTTAAACTGTCTCTCTACGTGGGAAAGGCTGGCAGGGAGAGAGCGAGGGCACATTATCACACAAACCGAAGGTCTTCAAGGAAGGTGTGTGCTGAGTGGGATGTGCGACAACCTATGTATGAGTGGTTGTTGCAGGAGAGTAACGGGGCAGGCTACCTTCGTAGGATATTTAAGTGAACATGCAGCTTACAAAAGGGCTTGTAAATTATTTTTCGTGTTAGAAAAAAAAAGCCAAAATACACATGCATCGAAAATAGAAAAGATAACAACAGTCAGCATTTGTCTGGCATTTTCCATTGAACAAACTCTGTTTTATTTAATTGAAGCATCATTAAAAACCCAATGAGATGTACTCCACCCCTTAAGAAATTAACAAGTGAAAAGTTAAATAGTACTGCGTGCAAGTGAAAGTATATAAAGCTTGTGTTAGTATGTGAGTATGTGTGTGCGTGTGTGTGGGTATAGGTGTGTGTATGTGTGTGTGAGTGTATGTGTGTGTGAGCGTTGTGTGTGTGTGGGCATATATGTGCGTGTGCACATGTGCATGTGTGTGGGTATATGTGTGTGCATGTGTGTGGGTATGTGTGTGCATGTGTGTGGCTGTATGTGTGTGTGAGTGTGCATGTGGGTATATGTGCATGTGCGTGTATACATGTGCATGTGCATGTGTGCATGTGTGTGGGTATATAGGTGTGTGCATGTGTGTCTTGGTATGTGTGTGTGAACATGTGCTTGTGTGTGGATATATATCTGCATGTGCACGTGTGCATGTGTGTGAGTATATATGTGTGTGGGGGCCGGGCGCGGTGGCTCAAGCCTGTAATCCCAGCACTTTGGGAGGCCGAGGCGGGTGGATCACGAGGTCAGGAGATCGAGACCATCCTGGCTAACATGGTGAAACCCCGTCTCTACTAAAATACAAAAACTAGCCGGTGGTGTGGGCACCTATAGTCCCAGCCTACTCCCGGAGGCTAGGGGAGAATAAAGCGTGAACCAGGGGCGGAGCACACAGTGAGCGAATGGCGCCACTGCACTCCAACCTAAAATGACACAGCCGAGACTCCGTCTCAAAAATATGTGTGTGGGTATATATGTTGTGTGTGTGGGGGTGTGTGTGGGGGTATATATGCATGTGTGCGTGTGCGTGTGTGTGGATATATATGTGCGTGTGCGTGTGTGTGTGGGTATGATGTTTGTATGTGGGTATATATGTGTGAGCATGTGTGTGGGGGCATATATGTGAGTGTGTGCATGTGTGTGGGGTGTATGTGTGGGTATATATGCATGTGCACGTGTGCATGTGTGTGGATACATATGTGTGTAGAGATATATGTGTGTGTGTATATATGTGTGTGTGCTCATGTATGCATGTGTGTGGGCGTATATATGTGTTTGTGTGCATGTGTGTGAGTATATATGTGTGTGTGGACACATGTGTGCGTGTGTGTGGGTATATGTGTGCACATATGTGTATGTGTATATACGTGAGTACACGAGCGTTACTGTTTCTTTTTTGAAGACATGCACACAAATTAAGCTAAATGAGATGATCTCGCCCCCTAGTGTCTCACAGAGTGATTTTCTGTTTTAGTCTCAGTAGTGACAGCATCTGACCCTGTGGGTGTAGTGGAGACACCAACATGTCCCAGCTTATGGCGGACTTGGGGCTCTCCTGATGTGTCTGTGTGCATGTGTGTGCATGTGGGTGTGTGCATATGTGTGCAAATGTGCATGTGTGAATGTGAGTGTATGCATACTCGTGCATGTGTGTGCAGGTGTGAGTAGGTGGGTCAACTCTCGGCCTTCACCCAGCCACACTTTCCCCAGATGCCTCCTTCATTCTTTGCTGATACATACACTTTTTTTTTTTGGAAATGGAGTCTTGCTCTGTCACCCAGGCTGGAGTGTAAATGGTGCGATCTCAGCTCACTGCAACCTCTGCCTCCCGGGTTCAAGCGATTCTCCTGCCTCAGCCTCCTGAGTAGCTGGGATTACAGGTGCCTGCCACCACGCCCAGCTAATTTTTGCATTTTTTTTTTTTTTTTGAGACGGAGTCTCGCTCTGTCGCCCAGGCTGGAGTGCAGTGGCCGGATCTCAGCTCACTGCAAGCTCCGCCTGCCGGGTTCACGCCATTCTCCTGCCTCAGCCTCCCGAGTTAATTTTTGCACTTTTAGTAGAGACACGGTTTCACCATGTTGGCCAGGCTGGTCTCAAACTCCTGATCTCAGGTGATCCGCCCACCTCGGCCTCCCAAAGTGCTGGGATTACAGGCGTGAGTCACCGCACCTGGCCCATTTTCTCTTCATGATAATTGTTATTTGTTGGTAAAATAAAAGTGTCTTAAGTTACAAGTTTCCTTTGACACCCAATAAAGAAATTAGTATTACTTCATAATGCATTTATTTACAAGTTTTTTTGCATGTCCACTGTAAATTTAATATTTTAATTTACAATGAGTTTACAAATAATTTTTACAAATAAATGTTACAAATAAAAATAATTTACAATTAGTAAATGAGTTGGAATTTATTTACATGCTTATGACTGCCTTTGCTTAAACTTCTTCCAAAAATAAACTCTGTCCAGATGTCGGTTTTATTATACTTAATTTAACTTTAATTTTATTTCATGTGAGATTATCTGAATACAAGTTGTTGCATAACTGCTACCAAATGGAGTCTTTGCTGTGCATCCGCATGCCCTAGAGTGGGAGGTTTGGAAATTCTCAATGGCCAGGGCACCCTGTGGGTGAAGCAGCTCACTTCCGTCGTCGTCCCGTTGCCTGGAGTTGAGACCAGGGGGTGGTCAGGCATCTCCCCTGTGATCCTCCCACCTCAGCCCCTGAAGTAGCTGGGACTCTAGGCGTGCGCCAACACACTCCACTAATTTTTGTATTTTCAGTAGAGAGGACGTCTCACCATGTTGCCCAGGCTGGTCTCGAACTCCTGGGCTTAAGCAGTCCTCCCGCCTCGGCCTCCCCAAGTGCTGGGATTACAGGTGTGAACCACCGTGCTCTGGTGTTTCTTCATGTGTAGCACGACGAGCCGCGGACAAAACCCCTCAGACACCGAGATAGTGAAGGGAGTGGCTTTAATCCGCTGGGAGCCCGTCAGGTGCTCAACTTCTGTCCCTTTGAAGGGCTCACGACTCTAAGGGAGTTCATGAGAAGGTCGTGATCTGGATTGACCAAGCCAGGGGTACATACAGGGACTGCAGAGCACCGTGGTCAGGAGGAAACAGAACAGAACCTGGGAGGTTTTACAATGTCTCCAGACAACGCCTGAATCTACACAGGATACCAACAGCAGGGTCAGGGTCGAATTTAACTGCCAGGGTTAGGTCAGGCAGGCCCAGGCCTGGTTTCGGGTCTGGTTCCTAGGCGCCAGGCTACCTGCCTTTAGTTTAGTTTTTAGTCAACTACATCCCTTGTCCTCCTCTGGCTCTGCAGATCTCACCATCACTTACACTCTATGTCTCTGGCCCCAGAAGCCCTTGTTCCCCTCATTCCACCCTCACACTTGGGGCTTGCCTGGGAGTGAGATCCACAGCAACCTGTCTGATGCCTCAAAGAACGTTTGGGGTTAAGACGGGACTTCCTCACCTGAGAACAGGAGCCTCAGGGAGTCGCTGGGTTCGACCACACCTGAAGGGTGTTCCAACTTCCTCACCTGAGAACAGGAGCCCCAGGGAGTTGCTGGGGTCCAACCACACCTGAAGAGTGTTCCCGTTACTGCCATAGCATCCGAACACCCACCTGTGGCTGAGGGTCATGGGGCCCACAGGGAACAGGGCTTGGGACTGTCCACTAGGGTGTTGCTGAGAGTCTAGGGTGCAGGGGAGACTGAGTTCTCCTTCCTCAGTCAGAATGAATCTGTCCAGTTGCAGCCGTGAGCCACACTGGAGGGTCCTCTCTTAAAGTCACAACAGGCTCAGGGGGCTGAGAAGGTAGATTGGCTGTAGAATCCTAGGAGAGAAGGAGGCAGTGTGATCTCTGAGGCTCAAGCCTCCCACCTTATCCCTTAGGGCTGGGCTGTGAGGGAGAGACACCCCTGAGAGCAGACCCCTTTCCTGAGGGCAGAGCCTGGGGCTGGGACCCATGTGTCCTCTCCTGAACCTGCCTCACCTCAGCCCAGGGTCAAAGTGAGCCTGGACAAGTCACTGGGGCTGAAATAGTGACAGTAATGTCATCCTACATATTCATTTGTTATGGACGTGATAGGAGAACTCAGCCTGTCTCCAGGCTGCACTGGGCTCTGTCTGTCCCAGGGCACTGGGCTTCCCTCCTTTTTTTTTTTTTTTTTTTTTTAATGTTTCAGAGATGAGTCTTGCTCTGTTACCAGGCTGGAGTGCAGTGGCACAATTTCGGCTCAGTGAAACTTCCGCCTCCCAGGTTCAAGCGATTCTCCTGCCTCAGCCTCCCAAGTAGTTGGGACTACAGGTGCCCACCACCACACCCAGCTAATTTTGTATTTTTAGTAGAGACGGGGTTTCTACCTATAAAGCCAGGCTGGTCTCTGGAGCCCTTTGACCATGATCCGGCCTACTGCCTCCCAAAGTGCTGGGATTACAGGCGGAGCCACTGCGACTCTCGCCTCTGGGCTTCCTTCTTTTTATCCAGTCGTGGCACTTTGGCCTCCAGGTTCCCCTCTGACACCAGACACACAGGCCTCTCCCAGGTGATCACAGAGCCTGTCTCAGCCCATGGGGAGGATTTGGGGAAGGAATGGTTCCTGAAATGGAACCAGAGACTGGATCCCAAGATCTCTTTCACTCCCGGTCCTCCAGCTTAGTCCAAAACCCGTCCCTGTTTTATCACCCTCAGCCCCGAAAGACTGTGCCCCCCAACCCCGAGAGCCCAGGCTGAGTAAAGAGGAGCTCGCGGAGAACCTGCAGCCCCTTCTCCCCTCTCCATCACGACTGAGGCAGAGAAGCACGAACATCGTGATGCCTGCTCTGGGGGCTCCAGCTGTGGGAGAGGAGACCGCAGGGCCCTCCAAGACAGAGAGGTACACGGATGTGGTCACTCAGAGCCTGCTGCTGCCCGTCCAGGTCCCCACAGCCAGGACCCACAGGAAGGGAAACTGCTTTTCCTGGGCTTGGCTCTGGTTTTCTCTGGGTGGGGAGGGGGTGGCTGGGAGGATCCCAGACCCTCTGGACACATGAGCCTCCTCCACATGAGCCTCTCTGCTCCTCCCTGCCCCAGGTCACCAGCTTTCACTGCTGTAGAGGTGGGAAAAGACAGGCCTTATGGAATTGGGTCCTGGGAGGCCTCCCCTGGGAGGTGTCCCCCTCACCCAGGAGGTCCCAGCTGAGTCAGAGCCGAAAGGAACTTCCCACCCGAGGCCTCTTGCCTTTACACTTGGAGAAACTGGAGGCCCAGGCAGGGAGGGGCTTCATTCATGTCACCTCATCACCAGAGAGCCTCAAACTGATGACCAGAACTCAGCCCTGCTCCCCAGGGACCCCACCCGGCCTCCCACTCAAAAGCCCCCTGGCACTCACCCCCCTGTGGGAAGCCTGACCCCATGGGGTGAGGGGCTGGTCCTCATGGCCTGTTAGGCCAGGATGGTGCAGGGAGGCTGGGACTGCTCTGCTCCCCCACGCCAGCCTGGCTGCTCCTTCCCTCAGGCTGCCCCCAGCATCTCCCCTGCTCGACTCCCTCACCTCCAGCCCAGCCTTGAGAGCTCCCCTGGGAGCCTGTGGTCTCTCCTCTCTGGCTCTAGAGGGAAGACGGTGCTTGAGTCCTGAGGGAATGGGATCCTCTGGGAGACTGTGGACTGCTCTAGTGGGAGGTCACTCTCCTAAGCCCAAAGGCCTCAGTGACTCACCCTCGGTGTGAGGAGGAGCCTGTGGATTGGGGCCGATCCCCTGGGAGGTCCTGGGAATGGGCATTACAGGGACTGAGGACTGAGCTTGTCCTGCAGGCCCACCTCCACTCAAAGGTCTCCCTTCCATTCAAGCCTCGTGGCCTTCCAAGACTTCTCCCTTCCCACCTAGCACCTGCTGGACTCCAGGTGAAGGAGAAGAGGGAGCACCCCTGTTGGCCTCCTCTCCTCTGAGGGGCGAATTCCTCTGTGGCCGAGCCTCCCTCAGAGCCCCCTTCACTCCATCTCTCACCCAGAGCCCTGGGGGCAGGGCCTGAGCCTAACCTCCAACTTAGAGAGGGCAGGGTCAGGACTCTTTCACCCAAGATCAACCCAAGACCACCAGCTCCGACTGGGGTGTGACAGCAGGTCGGGGAAGGTGCAGTCATGTGAGAATCTTGAAGCTGCCCATGAAGGGAGCGTTTATACCACAGTCATCAACAAATTCCACAGCCGATGCTTTTAGAAAACGCTTTGTCGCTGCTCAGGAAGCCAGTCTATGGGCACAACACAGGCTTTTTCCATCAGACACTTTTTGATTCCTAGTGACGTATTTTCTAGAGAAACAACAGGATGAGAGTGACAGGTGGTAAGACCTACTTTGAACTTA
Source organism: Papio anubis (assembly GCF_008728515.1). Lineage (NCBI taxonomy): Eukaryota > Metazoa > Chordata > Mammalia > Primates > Cercopithecidae > Papio > Papio anubis. The sequence continues at coordinate 9,311,974 of NC_044995.1, read as the reverse complement.
AATTTTGGTAAAATGCAAATCTGATTTTTGTACATGGATTTAATTATCAAAAGCAAATTCCATGTTATGAGCTGAAAAGATAGTCCCAGTAATACACACATCAGAAAATGCACTAGCTAGAAATAAAGAAAAGATGTGTCATTTGAAAGTGGAGCGCATATGAGTCACAGGGCGAGACCTAAACTCACCATAAAGTGCCTTCCACCGGCATAGGAAGAAAAAGGAAGGAGGGGCAACATGAGGAGTCAACACGAGAGGAAAGCACTTACAGTTTAATGGAGAAGCATCTTCTATAGACACCTTTCCTGCACTCTGACCCATGTTTCTTCCCCGAATATTCTCAGCAGACACTTCCCCAACTGCTGCCCCAGTCTTGCAGAACCTCCTGGGATCATCAGATCTGTTCCCAGGGCTCCACCACTCTGAAGGGTGCATTGTCTTCTCTGCTGTTCACCTCCCGGCTGCACCTTGTGGGGCTTCTCTGGCTCTGCTGAGCCTCAAATAACAGAATCCCAAGGAATACCAGGACCAAGCCAGCTATACCCATGGATGAGGATTCTCCCACGGTAATCCTGGAGGTGTGGGGCTAGGGATGGTGGACAAAGAGGTCACAGAGGTCAGGGCAGATCATGATTACCCAGGACCCCTGAATGTCCACCCAGGGCACCCACCTCCCCTTGACAGGACCCTTCTGTGCCCAGCCCCATAACTGGGAGCATCTCCTCACTCACCAGTCTTAGAATCTGACTTATTTTGTGCTGGACTGAGGGTCTCAGTTGCTCCTAAAAAATCAAAGAACAAGGATACAGAGAAGCTGAAGAGCCTCTCCCCTGGGCTCTGCTTTCTTATATTCCTCCATCTCTCATGGTGTGGCTTTATGTAGATCCTTAGTGAACACATTCTCTGCTCTAGCAGGCCTCCCCTGGTATGTCATTGGGTTTTTCAACCTCTCTCTGCTCTGGGAATTCAGATCTTGTGTCTGAGTCACTTTGGAACAACGTTTCCTTGAGCCCAAGAGCTCAGGACTAGTGAGAAGAATGATCTCCCAACTAGAAAGAATTGAGCTCTTGTGTGCTGTCTTGGATGTGCAATCTTGTGCAACAAAAACATAAAACTAATTCCCCCAGGGATAGAAATTTCCATTTTTCAGTGGATGAGGACCCAGTCTCTGTGGATGAGGAGCTGGTCCTCAGTGGCTCTTGAAAGTCAGGAGTACAAGGACTGAAGGCTGCGATGGCCCCCGCTGCGTGCTGCCTCAGCCAGCTCCCCTGCAGTTTCATCATTCATTTACTGTCTTGTTAACTAATTCTTCGTATAGTTAGGAACACCAACAATGTGATATACTTAAATATGAAAATATTTTTTTTTAAATGATAATGACTGAGCGGGACAGAAAAACATCATTTCTGCTTTTTTGAAGTATGAACCTAGATTGGAAGGTGAAAGCAACTATTTAAAACATACCCAAACTTAAAATAAAAATTAAAAACAAATAAATATTTAAAAAATGATGGAAAATATTAAGCATAGGAATGAATACTTGAATATATGTTTGTGTCTACATATGTACATAGTACATATATTCATATAAAATATATGTGATTAACATGGCTTATGAAATATATGTGATTAACTATGGTTTGCATTTGTGTCCCTTTGAAATCTCATGTTGAATGTTAATCCCCAGTGTTGGAGGAGAGGCCCAGTGGGAGGTAACTGGTTCGTGGGAGCCGACTTCCCCTTGCTGCTCTCGTGATAGTGAGTTGTCATGAGATCTTGTTATTTAAAAGTGGGCAACACCTCCCTGCCTCTCTCTCTTTCCTCCTATTCCAGCCATAGAAGACGTGCCTGCTTTCCCTCCACCTTCCGCCATGATTGTGTTTCCTGAGGCCTCCCCAGCCAGGCTTCCTGTATGGCCTGTGGAACCGTGAGTCAGTTAAACCTCTTTCCTTTATAAATTACCCAATCTCAGGTAGGTTTCTGTTTGTTTGTTTGTTTTTGAGACAGAGTCTTTGTCTGTCCCCCAGGCTGGAGAGCAATGGCGCGATCTCAGCTCACTGCAGCCTCTGCCTCCGAGGTTCCAGAGATTCTCCTGCCTCAGCCTCCTGGGTAGTTGGGATTGACAGGCACCTGCCACCACCTACCTCCTCACAAGCCAATTTTGTATTTTAGTAGAGACAGGGTTTCTCACGTATGTTGTCAGGCGCTCGGTCTTTAACTCCTGACCTCAGGTGATCTAAGGCTCTGCCTTGCCCTCCCAAAGTGCTGGGATTACAGGCATGAGCCATTGTGCCCAGCCTCAGGTAGTTCTTTTTTTGAAGGGGAGTCTCTGTCACTTCCCAGGCTGGAGTGCAGTGGTGCAATTCCAGCTCACCGGGCCCGCCTCCCAGGTTCACACGCCATTCTGCTGCCTCAGCCTCCCAAGTAGCTGGGGACTACAGGCACCCACCACCACGCCTCGCCAATTTTTCATGTTTAGTAGAGATGGAGTTTCACCCAGCAGCTTACAGGATGGTCTCGATCTCCTGACCTCATGATCCACCTGCCTCGGCCTCCCAAAGTGCTGGGATTACAGGTGTGAGCCACCGCACCTGGCCCATCAGGTAGTTCTTTATAGCAGTGTGAGAACTGATTAATACAATGATTGTAGACACATATGTATATGTGGCTTTAGATATTTGTTTTAAAAATATAATGTAACTACATATATATTCATAGTTGAGGTGAGAAAGAGGGGCTTACAATTTGGAAATATAAAAGAAATTTCCAGTTTTTATGCAGTAGTTACATAAACATCAGCCTCAGCGTCTTCCCCTTGTCCATGTCAGGCCTGGACCCCCGACCCCAAATCCTGCTCAGATAGGGGAGGACTGACCTAACTCCTCTGCCCATCATCACTGCCCCCTCCTTCCTGCCTGGTCCTAGGACACCTCCCTCCCCTCTGACCACCACAGAGGGAACACCTGCCCCATCCTTGGGGCCACAGGAAGCCACGCGGGACTCATGCCCTCATTGTCCACTCCCCTGCTCCTCTGGGGAATAGACCCCTTTCCTGAATATTGGAGATAAGGTTGAGACAAATCTAGAATATTATACTGGGTCAGAGTAACTGCACTTTCATCTCCCATGGGGTCAGGACTTAGAGGTTGGGACACCCAGACGTTGATTCTGAGATGGAGACATCAGGAGGGGAGCATGTGGGGCCTCCGTCTTCCACCCTCAGTCTAATCTCATCTCCTCCGAGGCTCACCCCCACCTCCTTCCAGTCCTCTCCACTCTTTACCCTACTGAGACTTCAGGGCTGGGAGCCCAGGGTGGGATGTCCCTATCTATTTCACACCCTGGCTAGACCTTCCCCTGGGTCGGAGGTTCCTGTGTATTTCCACCCTCCCATGGGCTGGACCCTCCCCCTTCACTCTCCTGTTTTCCTAGTGTCCTGAGCTCTCTTGGGGGCAGCCTGGGAGAGAGGCTCAGGCCTGAGGCTGGTGCTGATTAGAGGAAGAAGAGGAGGGCAAGTGAGACAGACGGACGGACATTCCCTTGAAGCTCTTTTTCATTTCCCAAGAACCTCTTCGAGTTTCAGAGAGGACAGGGTCAGGCTCCTCACTCTGAAACCATTTGTGCCCAGGGGCTCACTGGAGTGAGACAGCAGGTAGGGGCCGGAGCTGGCGCGAGCCGTGAGCACCTGTAGGTCCTCGCTGCGGGCCAAGGTCACGGGATCATGGGGAATTCAGCCTGGTACTGCTGAGCTCTGTAAGTGATTCAGGACGCAGCGGGGATGGCTGCCCCCTCCTTGGCCAGAAGGAAAGTGAACATCGGACCCCATGACTGACACAGCAGGGTCACCTTCTCTCCTGAGGCCACCGTGGGGCCCAGCTGCACTGAGAGGGAGGGTCTGTCAGGGATCTGTCCTAGAGACAAGAAGAATGGGTGAAGGGTTGCCCCACCGCTCTGAGCTGAGCCACCCCCAGGCCTCTCTCTGGGACCCTCAGTCTGAGTCTCCCCTCCCCGCCCATCCCCTGTCTCTGTCTGTCTTTCCTTCCCTTGGGAACTCCCCGCGCCCCATCCCGGCCATCACCACTTGGGCTCACTGCAGGGCCTGGGTGCAGACCCTGGGTGCCCACAACCCGGGCTCCTCACTCATGCATCAGGATGTCCAGGGGGTCACTGGGGGTCACCACTTGGAGGAGACATTGTGTGCACCCTCAGAAAGCATCTGTACTGGCCCCTCGTGGGAGCCTCCCCTACAGGGTTCAGGGTGAAGCTGGCCTGGGAGAGCCCAGCCTGGGACTGCTGTCCAGGGCGCTGGGGGAGGCCATCGCCCCCCTCCTTGTACACAGAGCGTATCTGATGTAGCCGACATCAGAGCCACACTGCAGGGTCAGGTTCTCCGGGGCCACAACAGGGCCCCTGCAGGGTCAGGAGGGCTTCCTAGGACACCTGAAGGAAAGTCGCTGGGACTTGAGGTGCTGGTTCCTCCCGCTGTGGGCCTCTTTCCCTTCTGCAGCCTTCCTCAGTAGGGTTTCCAGTGTCCTTGTTTTTTTCTCATCCTGTATTTGTGTCCCCAGCTCTGCCTCCCCCCGCTCTTCTTGTTCGTGGCCAGCTCTGAGGGTAAGGCTCCCAACAGCTCACCCGCTGCCCTGACTTTGTGTAAGGAAAAGCTACGGCTTCTTACCTGACACCAGTAGCTGCAGGGGGTCACTGGGTTCTGACCACACGTACGGGGTGTTGTTTTCATAGCCGTAGCATCTGAACGTACCCCTGTTGCTGAAGGTCAGGGGACCCACGGGGAACAGGGCCTGAACTTCCCATGGTTGTGTTGGTGTGAGTCCAGGGTCCAGGAGAGCCTGTGGTCTCCTTCCTCGATCAGAGTGAACCTGCCCAGTCCCAGCCGTGAGGCACACCGGAGGGTCACGTTCACTCCTGAGGTCACCACAGGCTCGGCAGGGCGGACAGGCTGGGTCTGCTGTAGGCTTTCAGGAGAGCAAAGGGCAGCTGTGTTTACGTGGGGCTCATACCTCCCACTTTATCCCACAAGGCTGGGCTGTGAGAAGGGAGACCCCTTGAGAGCTGAGAGCTGACCCGCTTCCCGAGGGCAGAGCCTGGGGCTGGGACCCCTGAGTGTCCTCTCACCTGTCACCACTCAGCCCCAGGGGTCAGCTGGGCCTGACCACTGCAGGGCTCTGATAGCAACAGTGGACATCAGCCTGCAATCTCAACATCATGGATGGGATGGAGAATTTGACCTGTTTTCGGACTCCAGTGTTTTTAACATGTGCCTCGACATTGAGTTTCCCTCTTTATCCAGACGGTACTCCTGGGCCTCCAGGGTGCCCTGACACCAGATGGTCACGGGCTTTTTCCAGATGATCACGGGACCTGGCTCGGCCCACAGGATGGGTTTGAGTAGGTTCTCTGGAAGGAAACCACAGGTTAGGTCTGAAGATGTCCCCAACCCTCAGACTCCGGCTCTCAGCCCCAGGACCCCGCGTCATCCCCATCAGTCAGCCCAGAACTGCTGTCTCCACCCCCACCTGCCCAGGGGTGGTCCCTTGTCCCCAGAGAGGAGGAGGGACCTGGGACAGCTGGGGACAGACTCACCTGCTCTGCACGCGGTCCTGGGCGTGGCTTCCGCCTCCTGGAAGATTCCCTGTGAGAGATTTGCCCCCAAAGCCTGAGCAGGTCTTCTTTTCCTTGAGCCCCTGGGGTGTCCTAATTGACCAGGGCCTGGCTATGGATTCGGGTCTCTCTTTTAGACTAGGGTCTCTCCTCCCCCTCTTAAGATCTCACCAAAGCAGAGCAGGGTTGTGAGAATGGGGGTCATGGCATCTCCTCCTCCTGGCCCTGGCTGTGCAGGCAGATGTGAGCACGGTGCCCGTAGACAGACAGACACATGGTGTGTAGGCACACGGAGTCTGGGTCCTCCCCATCACGAGGTCATCCCATCAGCAGCCCCACAGAAAGAGGAACTGCCCCTCCCCAGGAGCCCAGCTGTCATTTCCCCAGGGCTTGTCCTGGGGGTGAACACCAGGCTCTCTGGAGATATTACAGACAGAAATGAGCTCTCCCCTCACTTTGGCTTCATCTATCTAATCTGTCGTTGTCTCACCAAGGGCCAGGATGTAGCAGCAAACAGACCCGGGGTCTTCCTGATTCAGCCCCTTCCCAGTGAGAGGGACTGACGGCTCCTCCTTCCCTCTCAGAGCCTCCCTATGGAGGAGGCTCCATCTCCCCTGTGTGTGTGTGTGTGTGTGTGTGTGTGTGAAAAACAGGCTGTGTGTGGTATTGCCACACCTGGACATCTATCCCACGTGTGAGTGGGAGGTCACATTGGACTCCGCCTTGCCAGCCACAACCTTGGGCAGATGCTAAGTTTGGAAGAGTTGATGCTCCGGGACAGTAGGAGCTGCAACCATCCCCTCGGGACAGGCCCGATTTCTCAGTCAACTCTGGGAGAAGTGTTCTTTGTAAGATCACGTGCATGGGGGAGATGGACAGCATGCAGTATATCTGAGAAGAGACAGCTGACTAGAAATGACATAGGCAGATGTTGCTGTGGTGAAAAGTAGTGGGTAGAATTAACACACTTAAAAATCAATTCTATGGCCGGGCACGGTGGCTCACACTTGTAATCCCAGCACTTTGGGAGGCCCAGGCGGGTGAATCACCTGAGATCAGGAATTCAAGAACAGCCTGGCCAACATGATGAAACCCCATCTCTATACTAAAAATTTTAAAAAATTAGCCTCATTTTTTAATCCCCTTAAACATTACCAGCCTATAAATGTCTGCTCTTTGGATTATTCTTTGAATTCAGTATTAATATTTTTCCCGTTCCCTTGTTAATAGTAAGCTAAATAAAAACTTGTGTCCATTTTATCCTTCTAGAAGAGTAATTTTTTTTTTTTATCTTTTTGGAAAAAAAAAAAACTTTACCAAAATAAATTTAAGATCAAGAATGCTAGTCGTAAGCTGTGAAAATCTGTGTCTTGTCTTAATCATTCCATCAGCATAAAAAAATGTAGCAACACATGTGAAGTGTTGGTTCCAGGCAAACCTGCTTAAGACTCAATGTTCAAGGTTGTTATTAGGTGGGGGACCACGTAGGCATAAGGGTCAGTCACAGGGAAACCAGGGAAAAGCTGGTGTTTGCCAGCTTTTTTTTTTAACTAGCTCATCAACAGTGAGCTACACTGTTTGCAGAAACAGCCTAGTCAAGACACAGCAGAATTCAGTGCTGCAGTCACACAACCCCAGTTTATCTCTTAGGAACATAGGGAACATTCCAGGAGCCATGTTTAGGAACTAGATGCCAGCTCAGGACCACCTTTACAAGCAAACCCTCCCAACGTTATCCCCCTTGCAGCTGTGAGATTAACTCCTTCTTGCACAACCTGCACCTGAAAAAAATAACAGTCGTCTTGAATGCAGCAGCACGCTGTTCACCCAGAACATGCCTCCAGCTCCTCCAGATTCTTCCGGCCCTATCTCAGTTTTTTTTGCCGATTCTCCAAGGTTCTGCAAACTGTAAGTAGTAAATCCATACTCATCTTGAGTTTTCATGAGGGAAGTCATCTGGGGCCTTCTCTGGCTGTACTGAGCCTGAAGGAGCATCCCCCAGAGACCACCAGGGTCAAGGCAGCATGGTCATTGGGATGAGATTCTCCATGGCAGAGTCTAGAGGGGCGTGGTCAGTAGACAGAATGGAGCATTTGGTGAGGGCTTAGACAGATCACACTCACCTTGGAAGCCCTGGATGGGTGTTTACACATCTACACTCTGGAAAGGGGAGTTCTAGTTATTCCTCACTGTGGGTCTATACTTGGTGGAGGATGGTTGAGAGGATCCACCACTCTGTATGAGTCTGTTCTCACTCTGCTAGGAAGAACTATCCGAGACTGGGTAATTTACAAGAAAAGTGGTTTAACTGACTCACAGTTCTACCTGTCTGGGGAGGCCTCATGAAACTGACAATCATGGTGGAAGGCACCTCTTCACAGGGCAGCAGGAGAGAGAATGAGAGTGGAGCGAAGGGGGAAGCCCCTTATAAAACCATCAGATCTCGTGAGAACTCACTGACTATCACGAGAACAGTACAGGGAAAACTGCCCCCATGATTCAGTAATCTCCATCTGGTCCCACCCTTGACAGGTGGGGATTATTACAATTCAAGGTGGGATTTGGGTGGGGACACAGAGCCAAATTTCTCCACCTGGTTTCATGATTGACACATGGGGATTATTACAATTCAAGGTGAGATTTGGGTGGGGACACAGAGCCAAACCATATCAGACTCCTATGAATAAGAATGAGGCGGGGCATGAGTAGCCAGGCCACCATTGTATCCCCCCACCAGGGCATGTAACCCACCATTGTATCCCCCCACCAGGGCGTGTAACCCACCATTGTATCCCCCCACCAGGGCGTGTAACCCACCATTGTATCCCCCCACCAGGGCGTGTAACCCACCATTGTATCCCTGTCCCACCCCCCAGGGTGTGTAACTCACCATCAGTCCCCCACCAGCTGTATAACCCACTATGCCCTGGCTCCTTCACACTCTCCTCCCTTCTCATGGGGGAATTGTATGAGATCCTTGCTGAACTCAACTCCCAGCTCAGGCTTAGAACCCTATGGCACCCTCCTCAAACGTGTTCAGGTTCCTGGGCCTTGTTGAAGTCACAAACAACTTCTCAGCCGCAGAGATACTGTGGGTTTGGTTTTTACAACAACTCAGGGACAGAGGACAACAATCTCCAGCCTCTGGGATGCTTAACTCTGCTCTTCTCTGGTCTCAGATTAGTCTCAACATTAGCTAAACCCAAGCCTCACCCTTTGACCTCTAGTAATGCATCAGCTGTCAGTATGGAATCCATAGATCTGCATGTAGGACTCCTGGTGTCCCAGGGCCAGGACTCTGAATCAGCCAAAGGCTGTGGCTGCCTTTCCTTTTCTTTCTTTTTTTTTTTTGTTGACATGAAGTCTCGCTCTGTCACCCAGGCTGGAGTGCAGTGGCGTGGTCTTAGCTCACTGCAACCTCTGCCTACCAGGTTCAAGTAATTCTCCTGCTTCAGCCTCCTGAGAAGCTGGTATTACAGGCACGTGCCACCACGCCCGGCTAATTTTTTGTATTTTTAGTAGAGACAGGGCTTCCACCGCATAGCTTGTGATGGTCTCTGACTTCCCTGACCTGGGTGATCTGCCCACCTCGGTCTCCCAAAGTGCTGTGATTACAGGCATAAGCCACCGCGCCCAGCTTCCTTTTCTTTTTTTGTAGCTCACTCAGCTCTCCGCGTTCTCTTGGTTCAACTTAATAGTACTACTAATAATCCAAGTACTAATCTATCTATTCTTCTGTCCATTTATCTGTTTTGTTTTACAATTAATGAGAGACTAGTCATAGATTCCAAGTAACTTTCTCGGGAATAAGAAACACTACAGTGAACAAAACCTCCCATTGTTCATTCAATTTATGGTAGAAATGGAGAAAGTCAGATGAATTAAGCAAAAATACAAAAGAGATTAACTATTATTTAAAAACAACACACAGAGGGGACAACAAAATTCTAGTTACCCAGGAGGTCTTGGAATGTGTTATCCTTATTAAAAAAATACCAGTGCCAGCCTGGCCAACAGAAAACCCCTGCCTCTGATTAAAAAATACAAAATTAGCTGGGCGTGGCTGGGCTGCACCTGTAATCCCAGCTACCCGGGAGGCTGAGGCAGGAGAATCACTTGAATCAAGGAGGGAGAGATTGCAGTGAGCCGAGATCTTGCCACTGCACTCCATCCTGGGTGACAGAGGGAGACTCTGTTAAAAAAAAAAAAAAAAAAAAATAGACAAGAGCAGTGAGTACTAGGGGCAAAGATCACTTAACCCAGTTTGTCATAAAAAGAAAAATGTTTGTGAGGATGTGACAGGTTAGGTAAAAACTGAACAAAGAGCAAGAGGAGGATCCAGAAAGGTAATATTACCCAACATAGGAGCAGATGATTGGGGTATTTTGATACCAAAAAATGCAGAAATGTTCCTAGTGTGTCTAAAATGTATTTGAGAATGAGGAAATGAAAAAAGTGGTATAGAGCTGTATTTCCAGGTGTGCAAACAGACGTATGGACATCGACGTGTGCAATAAATTGTTCACTGAAAATCAATACATAAATAAAGTGAGAAATAAAAACACTTATCTGCAATACAGCCATGAGTCTCAGAGCACGGCATGTGGAGAAATGTACATACACGAGGTATCTCTGAGAGGAAACAGAATAAAGAGGTACTTGACTGCCTCTGGAGATGGAAATGGAGAAGATGGGAACAAGGATCACCTGTGTGCCCGTTGGTAAATATATTTGTGTGTGTGTGTTAAGATGAAGTCTGACTCTTGTTGCCCAGGCTGGCATGCAGTGGCACGATCTCAGCTCACTGCAACCTCCGCCTCCGCCTCCGCCTCCCAGGTTCAAGTGCTTCTCCTGCCTCAGCCTCCCAGGTAGCTGGGATTACAGGCGCATGCCACCAAGCCCGGCTAATTTTTTGTATTTTTAGTAGAGACAATTTTTTGTATTTTTAGTAGTAGACCACCATGTTGGTCAGGCTGGTCTCAAACTCTTGACCTCAGGTGATCCACCCACCTCGGCCTCCCAAAGTGCTGGGATTACAGGTGTCAGTGAGCCCACACCTGGCCCATATTTTTTTTTTTTTTTTTTTCAGGAGAGATGGGGTTTCACCATATTGGCCAGGCTTGTCTTGAACTCCTGACCTCCGGTGATCTGCCCACCTTGGCCTCCCAGAGTGCTGGGATTACAGGCATGAGCCACCGCGCCGAGCCCCAACTTTTTTTTTTAATCAAGTGAGTGAGAAGAAGATTCATCTTTTCTGCAAGCCTCAGAAATACGGGTGATGATTCTGGTTAGAAAGAGCTATCCGTGGTTGGGCACGGTGGCTCACGCCTGTAATCCCAGCACTTTGGGAGGCCGAGGCAGGTGGATCACCTGAGGTCAGAAGTTCAAGACCAGCCTGACAAGATGAAACCTGCCTCTGACAAAATACAGTGCATGGGCATGGTGATGCGGCACTGTAGTCCCAGCTACTCAGGAGGCTCAGGCAGGAGAATTGCTCTGAACTCGGGAGTGTGGAGGCTTGCAGTGAGCCGAGATCGCGTCAAGGGTGACCCAGCCTGGGTGACAGAGCGAGACTCCATCTCAAAAAAAAAAAAAAAAAAAAAGAGCTGTCTGGAGCAATTCAGACCAGCAGGCCAGGCGCGGTGGCTCACGCCTGTAATCCCAGCACTTTGGGAGGCTGAGGCAGGTGGATCAGGTGGTCAGGAGATCGAGATCCTGGCTAACATGCAGCTTCTCCCCATCTTTACTAAACATGGGAATTAGCTCGGCGTGGTATTTGTAGTCCCAGCCACGAACGGAGGCTGAGGCAGGAGCATGTGTGAACCCAGGAGGCGAGGCTTGTGCAGTGAGCCGTGATCGCACCATCGGGAATTGGTTCAGGCCTGGGCGTAATGAGCAAGACTGCCTCAAAAAGAAAAAATTCCAGACCAGCAGTGATTTTCCCTAAAACGAGAATCCTGAGATAGGAGCTTCCATACTCACCATAACTGGAGTCAACTTTACACACAGTCCCCAAGGTGTCCAAGTACTTTCCATATGAGTGTTGCTGCTAAAAAAATACAATAATAATAATAATAATAATAATAAATAATACAAACTCCAGGCCTCTTGGATTCTAAAAATGGGACTTGTGTATCTCTTTTTTCTCCAAATTTAGCCTGGCCTCTCTTTCTCAAGTTGGCTACAGCAGGTTCCTTGAGTTCCCAGTGTGGTTGAAATCATAAATATTCCTTCTCTTTCATTTCCCTTTTTCACATCCCCAAACCCACGTGGTGGTTCATCTGGGGAGCTGTATTTCCTTGGGGAGGAAAGTGAGATTTTGAGGAAAGTAACAGTGGGTGTCATACCCAGGGGAGATTAACTTTCAGTTCCTGCAGTTGCCCCTACCGGCCGACAATCTGGTGCTCATAGAAACCTGCTCAGAGAATCTCTTGCTTTTGTTCCTTCCTCAACACAATGGCCACGGTTACCGGTGGAGACAAAATATGTCCGGAGTGGACTAGAGTCCAAAAAAAAGGTACATCTGGCATTTCCTTGCCTAGGAAGTCGCTGGCACAGAAGTTCAGAAATGAGTGAGCTTTTGAAAACAAGAATGGGCCCGGAGCAATGGCTCACGCCTGGAATCCCAGCACTTTGGGAGGCCGAGGCAGGCAGATCACCTGAGGTCAGGAGTTCGAGACCAGCCTGGCCAATATGGTCAAAATATTTCAAAAATAAATTTGAAAGTGCAGGTGATTTTTATTTAAAATACATTCATTAGCCAAATGTTTAATTCAGGGTCACACCATCAATTTGCATAATAATTGTTCTGATTCCAGTCTTGCTCTTTTAATTCTACACAGAAATAAATGAATTATGGTTTCTCAATTTGCCAATAATTAAAGTAGAATGAAAAGAGAATCATTCTATATTTATATCATGCAAAGTAAAATATATGGCTTTCTTAGTCATGTTTAATTTAACAGAAAATTTTATAAGTATCCAAAATGTAAATGGTTTTTAAAGAATTCAAATTAGGATCCATCAAAAATAGGACTGTCTTTATTCTTGAAAAACATTGTATTTGTTTACTCTAATAATGAACAAGTTATTAAGTTACGATGTGATTTAACTGGTATGAGAATTTGGGAAATTAGAATCTTGGTAAAGTACAGATTAGTTAAAAGAAAAAGATGCTTTAGAAAATCAAAGACATTTCTGAAAGAATGTATAATAACCAATAACAGTTTGACCCCAGTGTTGTAGAGGATGGGGAGAAGGTGGAAGAATGAGAAAATAATACACATTTCATGTAGTATATGTGCACAAATCTTTTCCTTTTGTTGGGAAGAAAATGTTGTATCACAACAAAGATAATTAATTTAGCAACTTTGTTCTAGAGATCAATCAATAAATCCAAATAGGAGAAAGAGGAGTGGTCTATAAAAGCAGAAAGCAGTCTCACAAACGAATAGATATAGTGTACTAAATAAATTGAGCTGGATGGTAAATAAAGGCAACAAGAAAATATCTGTGAATCCTAGACCAGCTGTGATGATGGCCCCGTATGCCCTTAAAGAACTGCAATAATTCATGAAAAAGTAAAGACCTTCTGCTTTCTTTATCAAAGTGATTTTTATGGAGGTACAATGTAGGACCAAGTGAGGCACATTTTACTTCTTGGAACAGCAACAGGAAAATTCCCATCCCGCAGCTCTTACAGCTTAGATCTTAGCAATCGGAACAGAACAGGTTTTCACGGCTGAAGGACTGAGCAGAACAACAGTTTTTGGAAGCTTTAGCTCCAAATCCCAGTGGATCTGGAGCAGGTGCAGAGCTCTGGGGACTCTCAAAGCACTTTTAAATCTGGTTAAGTGTCAGAATTGCATGCAGACATCAACACATTTATATTCCTTGATTATTCCTCCTCCCTAAGCCTTAAACGTATAGCCACCTTTTATCAAAAAGATATTTTATTTGTTTAAGTGGAAGATATAGTTTACTTTCTTCACATGGATGCCAGAAATTTTCTATTGTTGGTGCAATCAAGTGCATACTGCGTCCCAGATCCTATAACAAAGGAGATGAAGGTGTATAATTTTATACTCATGACAGAAAGTTTTCAGAGACTAACTGGCATCACCAACCAAAATACAACGTGCTACCACCACAACTATTTTCAAATGTCCTCAGTAGTAGTTTCCACTGGACAGCAGGTGTGTAAGCAGGAGCCAAGAGTGAAACATGCTCTTCCTAGCAAGAGAGCAAAGACTGTGAGGTTTGGTGTATTCATCCAGAGAGAGTGTTTTAAATGGGGCTATGACAGAGAAGGTAGACAAGAGGTGTCGGGCAGCCCTGGACACCCTCAGAAAATATCCCCGCTTCATGAATTTATTTTCTATGTTCAGTTTTGACACTAAAAGGTAAAATATATATATATATATATCCACCCTATAGTTTGTATGACAAACATTCTCACTTGTTCAAGCTTTATTCAATGTCAAGCCCATTTTATTTCCCCTACTACAAAATCCCACCGTTGTGGTCCTTGTACCTACAGTGATGGTTCTGAATAAAGCCCTCCCTACTTTGCTTTAATAAAGGTCACTGGGTAATGTTTCTCTCAACACCTTGCCCAGCTGGCCCAGGGCTCCAAGAAAGGGAAGGTCAGACCCCTGGCCTTTGCCCTGGATACTCACAGGGATGTCTGTATGTATATGCTGCTGCCCCATCTGGCCCAGGTGAGGCCTGTCCTCCCTTCCACGTTGGGCCTCACTGCAGCCTCCTGGTGCTCACACCCCAGGGGAATTGGGGTGGGGTCACAAGCACAGGGTAGGCCCTCCCTCTCTGCCTGGCCACACTGCACTGCCCAGGTGGTGCTTGGGGGCCGTGCAGCAGGAGGGACATCGCCACACAGCAATGTCCCCAGACCTCATCACCCTGAGTTCTGGCCCCTGCGTTGGGTGGGTTGGAAGGTGAAGAAGAAAAGACAGTCCCCTGCATCTGATTTTCTGTCTTCTCTCTGGGTCCATCCTCCTCCCACTAATACTTCAAGAAATAATAGTGTGGTATTTTTGCTTAATTTCCCCTAAACTATATCTGTCCTGTTTCCACTGTGACCTCACCGCCTGAACTTCCTGGACTTCCTTGCACTGGAGCAGACAGTGGCATCTGCTCGGCTCAGCTCTCCTGTGCTCTGCAAGGGGTAGAAAAGTTCACACATCCTCTCCTATGTCCAGACTGTCTGCCTTCTGCTAAAGAGTTCCTTTACCCACCTGTCAACCTCAGAGTCAAACAAACAAGACGTTATGGGAGAAAACACCCAGCTGATGGTTGAAAAACAACCAGAAAAGAAAGACAGAGATACAGAAAAAGAGACAAAGATGGCTGGGCGCAGTGGCTCACGCCTGTAATCCCAGGACTTTGGGAGGCTGAGGTGGGTGGATCACCTGAGGTTGGGAGTTCGAGACCAGCCTGACCAACATGCAGAAATCCCATCTCTAACAAAAATACAAAAAGTTAGCTGGGTGTGGTGGTGCATGCCTGTAATCCCAGCTACTCGGGAGGCTGAGGCAGGAGAATTGCTTGAACCTGGGAGGCAGAGGTTGTAGTGAGCTGAGATCGCACCATTACACTCCAGCCTGGGCAACAAGAGGGAAACTCTGTCTCAAAAAAAAAAAAGAGAGACAGAGAGAGAGAGAGAGAGAGAGAGACAGAGACACATTGTGAGACAGAAAGACAGAAAGAGAGAGAGACAAGGACAGAGACAGATAGAGCAGGGAGAACGTGTCCCACGTGAAGAACAGGGAAAATCAGTCATGATATTCACGCAAGAAAGCAAAGATATAGAGTACAGCAATAGAAAGCAGATCACAGGAGGAAATTAAACCTGAGCACAAATAGAAAATTAAAGCTTAGTACAAATTAAAATTGGGTAGGCCAGCCAGGCACCCACCCTCTTTGAACCAGGACAGAAACCTCCCAGCAGACTGAGCTGCAGTCCGTCCCGGGGTTCATAATATGGAATCAGGAGCCTCACCCGGATCTGAAGCCCCTGCCTCTGAGACTTGGCCGACCTTGGACCGGTTACTTCATGTCTCGGTCCATAGTTTTTTTTTTTTTTTTAATGAGGAAAATAATAGAGCACGCTGTGAAGGGTTTGTAGGAGAATTTAATGTGTCCATGTTTGCTTACAACTAAATTAGCAACTGCCCCATAGAAAGAGCTGGCTGAGTTTTTGCTGAATTCTTAAAAATCTTTATATATATATATATATAAAATAATATTTAAAAAATATTCTCTTTGTAGTGGGCATGTAGGCTTCTTTTCTAGGATTTTTCATTTGTTTGGTTTGCTTTTCCGGGATTTTTTTGTATTCTTTTTTTCACTGACAGATAATAATGGCATATATGTACGGGATACAATGTTGCATTACTCTGTTTTCACACGGCTACAAAGAACCCCCGGGGACTGAGTAATTTATAAAGGAAAGAGGTTTAATTGACTCACAGTTCAGCATGGCTCGGGAGCCCTCAGGAAACTTACAATCATGGCGGAAGGCAAAGGAGAAACAGGCACCTTCCTCACAAGCAGGCAGGAAGGAGAACGAATACAGGAGGAATTACCAAACACGTATAAAACCATCAGCTGTCATGAAAACTCACTCACTGTCAAAAGAACAGCATGGGGAAAACTGCCCCGATGATTCAATTACCTCCACCTGGTGTCTCTCCCTTGACACGTGGGGATTGTAGGGCTTACAATTCAAGATGAGATGTGGGTGGGAACACAGAGCCAAACTGTCTTAAGTGTTTTGATGATGGTTTACACGTGCAGTTCTTCTCAGGTGGGGTCTGAAGGAGTGGCCTTCCCCTCCACACCTGTGGGCGTTTCTCGTTAGGTGGAACGAGAGACTTGAGAAAAGAAATGAGACACAGAGACAAAGTATAGAGAAAGAAAAAGTGGGCCCAGGGGACCGGCGCTCAGCATACAGAGGACCCACGCCGGCACCAGTCTCTTGAGTTCCCTTAGTATTTATTGATAATTATCTTTGCCATCTTAGAAAAAAGGGAAGTGGCAGGATAATAGGATCATCGTAGGGAGAAGGTCAGCAGCAAGACATATGAACAAAGATCTCTGTGACTTAAGTTTAAGGAAAAGTGCTGGGCCTTGATATGCATATGTAGACATCTCCATAAACCTTTTTAGTGCATAAAGAGCAGCATTGCGCTAGCAAGTCGCACCTTTCGCCCTAAGGCGGTTTTCTCCTTTCTCAGTAAACAGAACATACAATCGGGTTTTACACCGAGATGTTCCATTGCCCAGGGACGGGCAGGAGACAGATGCTTTTCTCTATCTCAACCGCCAACAACCGCCAAGAGGCCTTCTTTCCTCTTGTACTGGTCCTCCTCAGCACAGACCCTTCACGGGTGTCAGTCTGGGGGACAATCAGGTCTTTCCCTTCCCACCAGGCCATATTTCAGACTATCACATGGGGAGAAACCTTGGACAATACC
This sequence comes from Papio anubis, assembly GCF_008728515.1. Taxonomy (NCBI): domain Eukaryota; kingdom Metazoa; phylum Chordata; class Mammalia; order Primates; family Cercopithecidae; genus Papio; species Papio anubis. Next base: position 9,294,860 of record NC_044995.1, on the reverse strand, counting down.
TAGCTTTCCTAGGCAGAGGTTCCTGAGACCTTTGGCCGTGTGCGTGTCCCTGGGTACTTGAGATTAAGAGAATGGTGATGACTTTTAACCAGCAAGCTGCCTTCAGGCACTTGTTTAACAAAGCACACCCTGCACAGCCCAAAATCCTTTAAACCTTGAGTCACCATAGCACATGTCTCTTGCAAGGACAAGGTTGGGGGTAGGGTCATAGATTAACAGCATCTCAAATACAGAACAAAATGGAGTCTCTTAAGTCTACTTCTTTCTATATAGACACAGTAACAGTCTGATCTCTCTTTTCCCCACAGGGTCTCACGCAAGCCGTGCCCATTGGAGTCTCCACTTCAGGCTTGTGACTGTTTTGGGGTTTTTGTTTTGTTCTGTTTTGAGACAGAGTCTCACTCTGTCGCCCAGGCTGGAGTGCAGTGGCATGATTTCGGCTCACTGCAAGCTATCCCTCCCGGGTTCACGCTCTTCTCCTGCCTCAGCCTCCCGAGTAACTGGGACTACAGGCGTCCGCCAGCACTCCCGGCTAGTGTTTTGTATTTTTAGTAGAGACGGGGTTTCACCATGTTAGCCAGGATGGTCTCAATCTCCTGACCTCGTGATCCGCCCGCCTCAGCCTCCCAGAGTGCTGGGATTACAGGCGTGAGCCACCGCGCCTGGCCTGCTTTTGTTTTTTAAAGACAAACACAGATGAACCCAAATGAGATTCTGTCACCTCCTAGTGCTGCATAGGGTAATTTTCTGTTTCAATCTGCGTTTGAGAGAGTACCGTCTGACCCTACAGGTAGGGTGGATACTCAGATATGCCTCAACCAACAGCAGGCTCAGTGATTCCTTGGATTCCCTGAGGCGTGTGAGTGTGTGTGCATGTCTGTGTGTGTGTAGCATGTGTGTGAGAGCATGCCTTCCTGTGCATGTATGCGCAGATGTGGACCTGTAGGGTCAGCTGTCTGCCTTCACCCAGCCACACCTCCCTCATTCATTCCTGATACACGTGATTTGTCAGAAAACACTGACACCAATGGGAAGTCCTAAGATGAGCAAATTCAGAATATCTAATGTATAATATCCGTGGTAGTGGGTGCGCTGATGAATGTGATTGTGGCTATCATTGCACAATCAATGTATGCGTATAACGAATTATCACATTTTACGCCTTGAATATGTACAATCCTGATAGATTAAATTTTAAAAAGAAAACGCTGACACCTCCTTTGTAGGTTCTGTTTCCCACACTCAGCTTTGAACAACTGTGAAGGCAGAGCCTGGGTCCGAGAGACCTATGCACCCAGGACCAGGCCTGAGGTTGCCAGATGTGAGGTATTCAAAATTATTTATTGATGCACAGAGTAAAGCATGATCCAGAGAACTGGGCTTGGCTCTCAGCTGTGTGTGTATAGTGCAGTCTCAAGGATAACTCTTGACTTCTAGGAAGGTCTTTAAGGGTCAACAAGGCAGATAATTACAGCAAAGTCTCTGGGGTCACAGCAGACACCTAGGGCAAGCTTGGAGGCGGCATCACTGCTCAGGAAATCAGCTGATTGGCTGTAGCAGGGTCTCTGGAAATAGCCTGACGGCTGTAGCTGGGCCTCTAGAACAGGCAGGTGACTTTAGCTGGGTCTCTGGAAACAGTCAGGTAAATAAAGCTGGGTCTCTAGAAACAGCCAGGGAACTGTAGCTGGGTCTCTGGAATCAACTGAGAAACTGTCCAAAGAGCTGCTCAATTGTAGAAGGGACTACCTGGCTAACGAACCTTCTGGATGCTGGTTAGAAACCTCCAGTCTCCAGCTCATGTCTCCAGGTCGGCTGCCTGGCTGGCTTTCTGGATGAAGATGAGTCCAAGGGGAAGCCTTCCAAATGGCCGCTTCAGCCTTTTCCTAGAGTGACTTTATATCCTCAGGTGCAGAGGCCAGGTGGGCCTGGGGTCAGTGTCTGGCAACAGCTGCATATGTGCTGGACTCAGCCATGGGCTCTGTGGACCGTGGGGACACAGCCTGGGCTGTCCTCCGTGTGAGGGCCCAGTGGTCCAGCTGCGCATATGTCACCTCCTGGGAACTCCCTGCAGCCGGGGCCTGAGAGAGAGAGACCCAGGGTGAGGGAGTGCCTGGTGGAGGGTGAGGTGACGGGCTGTGGGACTGGAGGGCTGTGGCAGCCATCTCCATGGGCCCCGAGGACCCTCTCCTGAAATTGCATCCTTGTGAAGAGCCCTCCCACAGGGTATTAGGGTTGGTCTATGTGACAATGAACAAGGCAGAAGGGAAGACTCCTGACTTCCAAGTTGAGGCAAAAGACATCGTGCTTCCGCCCCTCCCCGCCACCCATCCTTGGATCCCTCCCTCTGGGGGAATCCGCGGTGTGGAGAGGCCCCTGTGAGAGGAACAGAGGTTTCCTGCCCACAGCCGTCGGCGTGAGCGTCTTGGACGTAGAGCCTCCAGCCCACAAGAGCCTTCAGATGGACACAGCCCTGGGCGACCTCTCGACAGCAACCTCAGGACAGGCCATGAGCCAGAACCGCCCTGCTGAACCACTCCTGAATTCCCAGTCCAAGGAACTGAGATTTTTTTAAGCTGCTAAATGTGGGGAACTTGAATAACTAGGAGGAAGGCTCACCGAGGTGTCCGTCTCTCTCTCCTTCTCAGGAAGTCCATTGATTGTGGCCTTCTCTGGAAGTCCATTGACTGTGGCCTTGTCTGGGGGAGAAAATACATGGCCAGTTTTCTGGGAAGGATGTCACAAGGCAAATCTGCCTGAGACCCCCCAGCTTCAGTTGACATCCTGCACCCAATCGATAATACGACCTTCTAGAATGTTCCCAAAGATTCTTCCCCCCGCCCCCCACATTGCATCTGGATTGGCAAGAAGTTCCCACTTCCCCATCCCAGGCCTGTCCCTCCTCCTCCCCCTCTACCTGCTGTCCTCTCTAGAACATCAGCAGCCAGGTCGGGCCTGAGAGGAAAAATAAAAGTGAACCTCAGGGGCAGCCTGGGGGCAGAGGACTGGGTGGAGGTCCAGGAGTCATTCCCAGGGGCCTCACCTCTGCTGTAGCTTCTGCTCCTCGTCCTTGCTTCTGGGGGGCCCTGAGGACAGTCGGGGTAAGAATTAAGGAGACCTTCTTCCTAGCCTCTCCTGACAGCTTCCCCAGGTCACTCCACCCTGCCCCTGAGACCTACCCTGCTTCATCTGATTCTGGCGATGGAGGAAAAAGAGGACCAGAAGGAGGAGACAAAAGAGGAAGACCACTGAGACCCCGATGAGAATATAAAGATGCTCAGCACTCAGACCTTGGGAAGCAGGTGCATCTAAGAAAGACAGAAACAGGTTTTCAGCAGTGTGCATTTATTGAGCACCTACTGTATACCACACACATGTCACGTGCATGTCATAAAGTTACTAATATATAAAATCTCTCAGGTAAATAATAGTCCTGCAGCACAGGGATCGTTATCCCCTTCTTCCACCACCGGAGTCCTGAGTGCTGGGGCCCTCTGCACAGGGACACAGCCGGGGCCATTGGCAGAGTGGGAATCTGACCAACCCCAAAGCCCAACCTCTTTCTCCTTCCCCAGGAGGCACACGCCAGGCTCACGCTCCATAGTCCCCATCACTCACGCTCATTGTGACTGTTGTCTGACGGCCTCTGCGTGGGTCCTGGGAGGGAGGAATTAGAAAGAAATGGAGTTAGTCCTGAGCTGGACAGCGAAGGCTCTGAGTCCTCCCATGTCCACTGTGGGGATCTCTCTTCACTCCCCACGACCCTGACCGCTCCTTCTAGACCAACACCGTCTAGCAGAGTCTTCTGTGATGATGGAGACTTTCTACATCTACTGTCCAGTATGAGAGTCACACGTAGCTATTGATATTTAAATTTATCCAAAGTTGAATGGTGTGAGAAGCCGGCTGCACTGTCTGCATCTCGAGGGCTCAGTGACCCCATGTGCCTGAAGCCATCCCTACTGGATGGTGCAGATACAGCGCGTTTCCTGGGCATGAAGCTGTGGTAGACATCGCTGCTCTCTGCCCTCTGTGGATCTAGGCAGAGACCAACCACCAAGAAGAGGAAGGGAGACTTTCCCTCCCTGACCTCCTTCTGGGTTCCCACCAGAGTGCAAGAATCCCCGTGTCTGATTTTATCTGCCCTCGCGGCAACCCCCTGATGGGGATGTAACCCGCCCTCCTGTGGGAAGAATCCAAGCCTCGATGTGCTCCTGTTTCCTGAAGCCCTGCAGCTAGCGGGCGAGTGTGTGCGGCGCCGCCCAGGCTCCCTGCGCAGCGCATTGCTGGCCGGCCTGTCGTCTCCTTGAACATTCACCCTCCTCTGTACAGTGCACGCCACTACCCAATTCACAGGTAACCAAATGGGGTCCTGCGGGGCTCCCCAAAACCCAGGGTCTGAACCAAGCGTTTCTCTTCCAGGAACAGCGTCCCTCCCCTCCCCCGCTGCCTAGGTAGCATCTTCAATATCCTTCCAGAAAGGCAGACGTTCTCTCTTGGAGTGTGCTCTCTTTCATGCCTCGTCCACGTTCCAAGGTCCAGGACACCACCCGTTATTCTACACCATGACTTCCTGGGCTTGGTCTTTATAACATTTGCCACCATTTAAAATTGCATATGTATTATATATGTGCAATATTATACATTTTATATTATTTATAGCTATATGTATCATGTATTATGCAAATGTATAATATATAACAAATATATTTTTAAATTATGTAATCTTGACATAGACATAATTTAATGTATATAGTGTTAATTGTATATGATTTATAACTTATATGTTACATATATTCACTATAATATATAATGTATAATTTATATTAAATCTAAACCTGTAATTAAATATAAAATATTTTTTCTATTATAGTTATATATAATGTATACATAATAGATAGTATGTTTACATTAATACCTATATTTATTTATTAATTATAACAGTTGAAATGTATTATACTATATAGTAAATTATCTTTCATATACTATAGATAATATACATTATAGTCATATGTAGTGATACACTAACATATTCTTATTCTATAATTATCTTCCTTACATAAATAATATATGATGGAAAAATATTTATTATAATTTAAATTATAGATCTGAAATTCTCCATTGCAAATCATATATTTTTATCTGTATATGCATGTATGAGAATCTGTGCATTTCTATCGCTCATTCTAATTGTTTCTCCCTATTGAAGTTCACAAGGTGGAAGGCCATTTCTCCTCATTCACGTGCATCACACCCAGAGCCTTCAGTGCCTGTCACAGTCCCTGTGAGAAAATACTTCCTCAGTATTAATAGCAGCACCCCTCATTTGGGGTTTTCTAATCAGCACTGATGTCAGCGCCGTGTCTACCTGAACTCAAGTCTCCCCTAAACGATTCTACCGGGGCAGCTATTTTACTGCCTATGTTTCACATGAGGAATTTGGGACACAGGACGTTTGGGTGAGTCACCATCAGGCATGGAGCCGGGGGGGTGGCAGAACCACCGGGATTTGAACCATGAACCCAGCAATCTGGCTGCAGGAGGGTCTGTCCTCGTAACCTTTATATGTCACTGCATGAAAGATGAGAGAGGAGAGAGGGAATGAGAGGGAGAGAGAGAGAGAAACAGAGGGTAGATATTCCCGAGACAGAAGGCTAATAAAAACCAGATACAGGACTTAAACCAGGTCAGCTGGACTCAGGAGCACATCCTGCTGTGCCCCGGCAGCCCAGGAGCCTCTGAGGGGTCCGGTTGGAGCATAGCATGGCTCCTCCCACCTCCCCGTGTGGCTTCAGCCCCTGATCTCACCTGCCTGAGCTCACAGCCCGAGCCTCACAGGCCATCACTGGGTCTAGGTCCGAGGACGACCACTCTGGTGATGGAAACCCAGGTGGAGAAGGGTCCGTGGATGTCTTATGACCCCTGTGTCCTCCCTTGGGAGGTTCCAGTCACAGATCACAGGAGGAGATGGACAACTTGAGACCCAGGGACTTGGGGCAGCTTCACTCCCATCACACACAGAGTCCAGGGGCAGAGCCAGGGGCAGCTTCTCTCCCATCACAGAGTCCAGGGCAGAGCCAGATGGAAGGGAAGCCTCATGGCTTCATCCTGGTCACCGTTCACAGGCTATGTCCCCTCCCTGTGGCACCCTCCTCCTCCTACGGGACCCTACGCCACTGTTCAGGCCTCCCCCGGGGATCACAGAGCCAATAGGAGCATCACCGTCCCTCTCTGGGTGTCCCAGGTTGGAGGTGAGTTCTAAGTCCCTCCATCAGGTGCAGAGCGGGGTGAATGGTGAGGCCACGCCCACAAGGGGGCAGCATGGAGCTCAGGAGAACCCGAAAGTCTGGGGTGGGGCTGCCCGGGTGGGTGGCCCCTGCCCCTGCCCCTGCCCCTGCCCCTGCCCCTTCATAGCCTTGTGACTTTAAGCAAGAAACTTTAGTTTATGTTTTGCATATTAGAGAGGAGGAGGGAGCGTAGGAGGAACCCTGTGACTTGGAATTTCCCCCGAGAGTGGTGCTTGCATTGAGTGCTTTCCACAGTTCCGGGCATGGAACGAGGTTGCAATCACGGTACCATTGTTGCTATGGTCTCTAGGAGCATTCGCCACCTCCCAGAGCCGGGCGGTGTCAGTTCCTTCCCATGGCCTCCCTAGTCCTTGACTCCAAGCCCAGGGCCGAGGGCTGGACCCGGAGCTGCATCCCCAGCACAGATCCCTCTGTAATCCCTTCCGGCTGAGGACCCTGCTACTGACCAGCTGAGGAGTCAGGCTCTGTGACGGGGGAGTCCGTGCCTCCAGAGGTTTCTGTAAACAGGGGCAAGAGAAGGATGTAGAACCCATCCCAACCAACCTGCCCTCCTCCACCCTGAGCCCCCATCCAAAGGCCGCATGGCCATCAGGCAATCTCAGACAATGTCCGGAGACTCCTGAGAAAACAGGGCAGGGGACAGGAGGCTGGGGAGAGCCCCCACAAGCTTGCCCTATTCTCCTGGGACTGGTCACCTCTGCTCTCCCACTACAAGCTTCCTGCTTCTGACCTCAGGGACCTTTTTGAGGTCCTGGGGGGAACATGCGAGGTGGCTGGTTTCCAGTGGGACTTTGGACTCCAGGACATCTCCGCTTGAGCACACACAGGGGCTGCGGTGGGTCATGTCTCAAAGGTTCTTTCCCTAAAGCCCTGGGTCCAGCCCTGACCAGGGCCATCCCTGGGCCCTTCTGTGTCGCCCAATGGGGAGATGAACCACACCAGGAGAAGCACATTGCCTGGGGTAGGTTCTGGCTCAGTGGAAAGGAATAACAAGTGAGACCATCCATCCTGTGTGAAAAGACACTCATCCCTCAGGGGGTCGCTTCTGACCCTGGGGAACCCACTCCCCACCCAGCCAGCAGAGCCAGCTCTGAGCCCACTGGATGCTGGGGCTGGAGTGTCCAGGCCATCCTGGTGGGTGTCCGAGGAGACCAGGGCTCCAGGACCCAAGCAGCGAGGGCAGAGGGAGGTGTAGAGGAGATGGGGAGGAGGGCTTGGGGGTCAGGAGGAGGGCAAGGGTGGCCACAGAGAGAGGGCAGCAGCTGGGACAGGGTCCAGGGACCTGGGGACAAGCTCAAGGTCAGCTGAGACTGTAAGTAGCCCAAAGGACGCCCTCACCTCGCTCCTCACCAGGTCCAGGTATCACTACAGCTGAGACCTGCATTCCTATAGAGGCAGCGATAACGCCTGGTATTTCCTCATGAAGTAAGTCAATGAATCTGGCCTTGACCTAGATGGGATTAGCTTGAGACACATCCTTAGTATCATTGAACTTGGATCATCCTCCTCCTCTCCAGGCGGAATGTGTAGTCCCGAACCGGGCCCTCGCACACGATAGTCACAGGCCTCCCAGGTGGATCACGGTGCCTGGCTCAGCCAGGATGGAGGTTCAAGGGCCCTAGGAGGGAAGCAGAGAAGGACCTCAGCCCAGCCTGTAGGAAGTCACCACACGTGTCATTTTGAAGCACGTATACTAGGGATTTTAGCAATTTATAGAGCTGTGCAGCCATTTAATTATCCCACCTTAGAACATCGCCACGCCCTTAATCCTTTCTACTCATGTAATTCTCATAGCTGCAGTTATTTTCCCAGTTGAATAATAAGGACTCCTGAGACTTGCTCTTTCATGCCAAACGGCCTTGCTCAGGGCCACGGAAGTGTCGTGCCTGGGACCTCATGTCTGCCGAGAGCCCAGGGCCATTTCCAGGGACAGAGGGGTGGAGGGGAGGCACAGGACAGAAATGACATTCGTGGATGACAAGGGACAGGGAGCAGGCTCTGGAGATGGCTCGCTGGGCCTAACAGGTGGCCTATCCCCTGGTGGACTAGAGGTGGGACGGGGTTGCCAGGCTCCTGTGAGGGTCCCATGGGGTGAGGGTGAAGCCCCAGCCCTGATCTGCTCACAGCAGATGCCCAGCCCGTGACAGGTCCCCATTGCTAATGCAGGTCTCTGTGGAGACACCGGCCCCTCGGTTTTCCCAGCCCTTTCTCCTCAGCCGAATTTGCATTTCCTTGTTATTGTGCTCTTGAAAACCCCATTTATCTCAACTGGGCTTCTGGGGTGGGAGTGAAGTATGGTTTGATGCCCTGAAACAGGAAGGTTGTGTCACCCAGCAAAATCCCTGGAGCAGGGCAGAGAGCTGGCAGGGCTTCAATTCGCTCACCCCGTCTTCATTCATTCTTTGTTACTGACAGATTAAAACTGCATATATTGAAGGTGTACAACATGATGTGTTGGTACAGATATACACTGTGGAATTGCTGAATCAAGCTAATTCATATAACCTTACTTTGCATAGTTAATTTTTGTGGTGAGAACATTTAAAATCTGCCTCTTAGCGATTTTCAAGCATACGATACATTGTGATTAATCCTTATGTTGCACAATCCTGAACTTACTCTTCCTGTCTAGATGAAATTTTCTATCCTTTGACCTGCATCTCCCCAAACCCACCCATTTGTTCATTTTTCTTTCTTTTAACCATATCTCAGTTACTTATCAATCCGTTTAAAGACGCTTTTCATGGGCTGCTAATTCCACAAATGTGAGAAACACACAGAGGCTGCCTGCCCTTTGGAGGTGGACGTCTAGAAGGGAGGACAGATACTGCTCGGAGAATTGTCCAATCTGCAGCTGCGAACTGCGGTTAAGTTTCCTGTGGGTAAGCGCAGGAATCTAGGGGACAGGTGGGTGGTGGAGCTGACCTCCTCAGCAAAGTCCTCAGGGACAGGATGTGGGTGGGAAAATGGGCAGGTCCAGACCAAAGAGAAGTACACAGGTCTGATTCTATCTGAAGATAAACAGAGGAAGGGCTCTGAGAAAAAAATTTCATCTTACAATGAGATATTAAATGAAAAATTTTTAATACAATTTAAAAACGGTGGAAAGTACAATGGCCATGTCTGTGCTTTCGCAAATCGCAATGTCCCTGGGGTCAGGAAGGGAGCGGGCAGCAGTGGTATGGACAGGCTGCGGCCGGCCTCAGGGAGCCACGGAGGGGAGAGCGGCCACCACTTGGGGGAGACACAGGAAAAGTCAATGAAGAGAGAGGGAAAGATGAGAAAAACTGAGAGTGAAATCACCAGGACTGGGTGACATGATGCATCTAGGAGGATGGAGAAGAGGTGGAATGTTCAGAGTCTGCCCTTTGTGACTGTCCTGTTCCCCGCCAAGAAGCTGCCGAGTGAAGTGTGGGCTGGTCTGGGGAAAACTGCTGGGCTCAACCTTGTCGTGTTGGGTTTGTTTGTTTGTTTGTTTGTTTGTTTGTTTTGAGACGGAGTCTTGTTCTGTCACCCAGGCTGGAGTGCAGTGGCCGGATCTCAGCTCACCGGTAAGCCCGCCTTTCTCCCGGTTCACGCCATTCTCCTGCCTCAGCCTCCCCAGTAGTTGGGACTATAAGCCACCACCACCTTGCCGGGCTAGTTTTTGTATTTTTAGTAGAGACGGGCCACCGGATTAGTCAGATGGTCTCGATCTCTGACCTCGGATTTGACCGCTCGCCTCCAAAGTGCTGATTACAGGCTTGAGCCACCGCCCCGCCGGCCGCGGTTGGGTTTAAATTTCATGTGGGAATCGGTGGGTGTAAGGTGACGCTTGCACTTAGGGTGACCGCGAGACAGCCTACAGCTGCCAAGACCTGGAAGTAACTCGAGTGTCCACTGCCAAATGAATGGATGAGGAAAATGTGGTGTGTCTATGCAATGGAATATTATTCAGCCCTAAAAAAGGAAGGACGTTGTATCATTTGCAACAACATGGATGAACCAGAGGACATTGTGCTAAGTGAAACAAGCCAGGCACAGAAAGACAATCATTACTGCATGATCTTACTTATCTGTGGAATCTAAGAAAAGTTGATCGCATGGAAGTAGAGAGTAGAATGGTGGTTACTGGAGGCTGCAGGGCCTCCAGTAATATGGGAGAGACACTGATCAAATGATACAGAGTTTCAGCTAGCCAGGAGGAGTGAGTTTTTCAGATCTGTTGCACAGCAGAACAATAGTTCATAATAATTTATTGTATATTTCAAAAGTACTAAAAGGAGATTTAAAATATTCTCATCACAATAAAATAAGTATGTGATAGGACTGATATGTTAATCAGCTTTATTTAATCTTTCCACCATGTGTACACACGTCATCATACCACAATGTACCCTTCAAACATATACAATTATTTGTCAATTAAAAATTAAATTTTTGAAAATAAGAAAGGCAAAATAAGAGGATGCGAGAGAGAACTGGGTGAGGGTTATGCATTTTACATTTGGAATAGTTTGCAATCTAGGGTGTATGTGTGTATATATATATATATATATTTTTTTTTTTTTTTTTTTTGAGACAGAGTCTTGCTCTGTCGCCCAGGCTGGAGCGCAGTGGCCAGATCTCAGCTCACTGCAAGCCCTGCCTCCCGGGTTTACACCATTCTCCTGCCTCAGCCTCCCGAGTAGCTGGGACTACAGGCGCCCGCTGCCTCGCCCGGCTAGTTTTTTTTTGTATTTTAGTAGAGACGGGGTTTCACCGTGTTAGCCAGGATGGTCTCGATCTCCTGACCTCGTGATCCACCCGTCTCGGCCTCCCAAAGTGCTGGGATTACAGGCTTGAGCCACCGCGCCCGGCCAATCTAGGGTATATTTAAAGGGATCCCTCCAGGCCCTCTAAGTATCAACATGACTCCCACCCAGAACTGCCCTTGGGGTGCCAGAGGGGACGGGGAAGACGGGACGAAGGTGTGACTCACCCTCCTGCGTGTGGATCGTCTGGGCCAGGCAGAGCACTGCAAGAGAAGCCCCAGTGAGAAAAATGCCACCACCCAGTCTCCTTACGGGGCTGCTATCAAAAGGGGGCTGGATGGAGCTGGGGGGCGTTCAGCATTTCATCATGACCAAACCAACCCTCCTCGACATCGCTATCTCAGTGCAATCCTTCTTGCTGCAAAATGGTTTCAAGATCAATCCCAAAGTCTCCTCTTCCAAAAAGGCTCCTGCTCCCCCAGCCCTTCTTAAAGCTGACCTCATCCCCACACCCAGGCCCCTGTTTTTAGGACAAGGTCTTCTCTGGTCAGACTTAGGCCCCGGGGAGAGCAGCAGGGCAGTCTTGGGGGAGGAGGACACTTTCCATCGCAGAATCTTCTGCACTGGAGTCAGGCTTGAGCAGGGAACTTTCCAGACCTCCCGACCCCCTTTCCAGCCTCCCCGCTGCCTCCAGGACTCACCTAGGCCCAGGAGGGCGGTGGGGTGGGGAGACATGGCCCCGGTCCCAGCAGTCTGGCCTGGCCTGGGGCGCACCAGTGCAAGGACAGAACTCTGCAGCAGACACAAGCTGACAGGATGTGCTGGCCAGGGGCCTCCTGCCTGTGGGGTTTCCACAGCAGCTGCCTCACACAAGAGGAAGAGCTTTCTGTCCTGTTCTTTCCCCCTTCCCACTAGTGAGACAAGAGGGAGGGCGCTGGTTTCTGAAAAATGTCACTTACCCTAAATGTGGCTTAGGATCAGATGACCCTAAACTAGGTACCCGATGTGTCAACCTCTTTCTAAATCTACGGGACAAGGCAGAATAAAGGTCGGGCAACCAACTGACTTGGACGCCATCCCAACTCCACAAGTCAACGGTCGCAGCTCTTGGGCAAGACATGACACAACTAGAAGCTGACATTTCCTCGTATTAGAAATGGGAGCCATAGAAATCCTTCCCCAAATTTTTCATACTGTGATCTTTGCTAAAATCCCAACAAGGTATTTAACATGTTAAAAAATATCCTACGACGCATGCTATTTTTTTCAGGAGACAGTGTTGGTGAGGATGTGGAGAAACTGGATCCCTTGCGTACTTCAGTGGGAATTAAAAATTGGGCAATCACTATAGAGAACACTGGGGAGGTTCCTCAAAAAATTAAAAATAGAGCTACCATATGGCCCAGGAATCCCACTTCTGGGTCTATATTTAAAATAAACAAAACAAAACAAAACAAAATAAATAAAAATAAGAAAATAAAATAAAATAAAATAAAATAAAATAAACAGGCCAGGCATGATGGCTCACGGCTGTCATCCCAGCACTTTGGGAGGCCGAGGCAGGTGGATCACCTGAGGCCAGGAGTTTGAGACCAGCCTGGCCAACATAGTGAAACCCTATCTCTACTAAAAATACAAAAAAATTAGCTGGGTGTGGAGGTGGGTGCCTGTAATCCCAGCTACTTGGGAGGCTGAGGCAGGAGAATTGCTTGAACCCGGAAGGCGGGGGTTGCAGTGAGCTGAGATTGCACCACTGCACTCCAGCCTGGGTAAGAAGAGCAAGACTCTGTCTCAAAAAAAAAAAAAAAAAAAAAAAATCACTATGTAAAGAGCCATCAGAACTCCCCTGATCACTGCAGCACTATGCACAATAGCTAAGACGTGAAAATCATCTAAATGTCCATTGACAGATGAATGGATATAGAAAATGTGGTACACACACACAGGGGAATACTATGCAGCCTTAAACAAGGAAGAAAATTCTGCCACAGGCGACAACACAGACAAACCCTGAGGACATCACGCCAAGCAATGCAGATGCAGAGACCAAGTACTGCATGATGTCACAGGAGGTCTGCAAAGTCACCAGAGTCACGACATCACAGCAGGGAATGGTGATCACGGGGACTGGGAGGAGGGGGAAATGGGGAGTTATCAGCAAATAGATCCTAGAGATCTGCTGCACAACATACGACCTATCAATCATCAATAATAACGTCTTGTTCACTTGAAATTTGTTAACGGAATAGACCTCATGTTATTTGGAGGGCCCAGAGGAAGACAGGAAGAGAAGGGAATGTTTGAAACTTCTTGGAGACTGATTACACGGTTATGACCAAGATGCTGATAGTGATGTGAGCAGCGAAGTCCAGGCTGACAAGGTCTCAGCTGGAAATGAGGATCTTACTGGGAACTAGAGCAATGGCCACCCTTGTTACACCTTAGCAAACAACATGGCTGCATTGCGTCCATGCCCTCGAGATACCACGCCAGGGTATCTGGTGGAAGAAATTTCTTTTTTGTTTTTTCTTTTTTTTAACAGAGTCTCGGTCTGTCGCCCAGGCTGGAGTGCAGTGGCACGATCTCTGCACACTGCAAGCTCCACCTCCCAGGTTCACGCCATTCTCCTGCCTCAGCCTCCCGAGTAGCTGGGACTACAGGCGCCGACCACCACGCCCGGCTAATATTTTGTATTTTTAGTAGAGACGGGATTTCATTGTGTTAGCCAGGATGGTCTCGATCTCCTGACCTCGTGATCCACCCACCTCGGCCTCCCAAAGTGCTGGGATTACAGGCGTGAGCCACCGCGCCGGGCCGACTAATTCATTTTTTAAACACACGTCTTACCTGGGAATAAATTCAAATTTGTAGAAGAGTTGCAGAGATACAGAGAGTTCCCGTATGCCCTTCATCCAGCTCCCTCTAATGTTCATGCTTTACACGACCCCAGCACATCTGCCAGAAAGAAAAAAATTAACACTGATACAGTAATTACATGACAGGCTTTATTTAGATTTCATCACCTTTCCACTAATGTTCTTTGCCTGTGCTGGGATCCAATGCAGGGGCACCGTCCTGCCTTTACTTCCCTCTCTGTTAACTGTAGAGAAGGGTTTCTGTTTTCCTAGTTGGGCCCTGATTAATATTCCCCTAATATCTGAATACCAGGTGCCCAGGAAGGATGGGGGGCAAAGGTGTGGTGCCCACTAGGGAAGGAGTGGCTGGCAGAATGGAAATCTGTCGGTTCCTCCACAATCTAAGGTCACAGAAAACATGGGCAGTTACTCTGGGTTTTTCCGTAAGAGGGGTGATACAGAGCTGTCGTTGCTCCATATTCTCAGAGGGCCCCTCCGCCTTTGCACTCCTCTAAGACTTTGATCCCAGCTAGAGAAGGCAAGCTATATGCTCATGTCCAAGGCATGCCACAGACTCAGCATGGCACAGCGTCCTCACTCAAAAACGTTACTTGGTGTGGGATGCACAGGCATGGAGCAATGATTCTCACACTAGACTCAGACACACACACAATATTAGCGACTTAAATTAAACACCAATTAAATGTCAAGTGGAAAGACGACATCTGCATAAACAAAATGACGTAAGATACAACGTGAAATGTCATTCAAAGAAGAGTTTGCATTAGAATAGTTCAAATATTTCAAAACTGTTCCAGCACGGTCACTGCGTTGCTGACCAGTCTTCCTCCTGACATGTGCTTGCCGTAATGATCTCAGGCTTGGACCTCGTGGACAGACAGGGGAACTCAAGCTAAACCTTGGTCCTCACAGAGTTCGGCACATTGCAATCCCATGTCTTTCCTTCCAATCGAATCCAATCTCAAGGTCCCCAGTTCCTGAGCAACCCTGGCTTGGCTCAGCCAAAGGGAAGTGTCTAGAGAATCTGAGTCTCGACTGCCCGGAGGTCTGCACTTCTTGCCGTTTTCAGGAGATTCAACTGCAAAGCCCTCCCCAGGTCATCCACATTGGCTCACGTGTCTGTGTCCCACCCTTCCTGCCTGGGAGAAGCCTCTTGTTCAGCCAAAAAAGCAACCTGAGGGTGAGGTGGTAGCAGGGACTCACCCACGTTTCTCGCCATCTTCGGGCCCGGATGGAGCCGTGGAAGGAAGACCTCAAGACGATGGTCATCTCCACAGGATTCCCACCCTGCCCCTGGCTTTGTCCTGAATATTAGCCTCGGCGGCCTGGCCCGGGTTCCGATGGTGGATGAACCTGGCTTTCCACGGGCTCCCACCTCCAGCCTGCGTTGTGGAGAGACCAGGTCCTCGGAACCGTATTTTAACCTTGTCCTCCCTTCCCTGCCGGGGTTACAAGACATAGTGGGTGTCACAGATGTGAAAATGCTTCTGCTATGCAGAGTCAGGAACTGAGCAAAACTGAAAAATGCACAGAGGATGTGGTCTCCCAGGTGCTAGCATTTAACAAATCTTTAACAAGATCAACCACCCAGGCACGGAAATAAACAGCTTCTCCTGCCCTGTACACGTCTCCAATTTTACCCAGGATGGGGCTGAGGAAGCAACACAGATTCACAAATTTTACTTTTTTTTTTCTTGCATGAGAGCCAAGGCAATATGAGGCAAGGCTTGCTCCCTAATTAGTGCTTGACAGGAACCGTATCTCCGTCCCAATCCTTCCATTCAAAGGAGGCGCAATTTGCTTTTACCAAATGTAAAACTCACGTCAAAACCGTGGTGTAGTATTTTACACCACGAAATCGGCAAATGCTGCACGTCAGGGTTGTTTTTCTGTGTTTCCTTTTGCTTTTTTTTTCAGAGAGCTGATGGTCAAGCCTTTACCAGCACACCACTGGTAAATTTCCAAGGGCCCATTTAAAGAAATTTTTTTTTGCAGAACACGTAAAAAACATCAACGTGAAGTCAACATGCTCCATGAAAACCACAGAATTGATAAAGCATGACTATTTCTGTAGTGTATACTCCACCCTGTTTCCCCCTCCTACCTCAGCTACCGTAATCAGCATCTGAAGTCTTATGTTCAAATTTCCCTTGCACTTTTGTAAATATAGTGTTCTCTCATCGATGTGTCTATTTGGTGTGTGTGTGCATATAGATACATATAAGTGTGTGTATATACATATATGTATATATACATATGTATGTATGTGTATATATACATATGTATGTATGTGTATATATACATATTATATTATATATAATATATGTGTGCACATACATATATGTGTGTGTGCACGTGTGTATATGGACACATGTGTATATACATATGTGTGTATACACGTGTGTATATGGACACATATGTGTATATACATGTGTGTATACACACGTGTATATGGACACATGTGTGTATATACATATATGCATGTGTGTATATGCACATATGTGTGTGTGTGCATGTATATATATATGCTGTCGTTTAAAATTTTTATTTATTTAAGATAGGTCTCTCTCCATCACCGAGGCTGGAGTGCAATGGTGCAATCTCAGCTCACTGCAGCCTCCACTTCCCGGGCTCCAGCGATCCTCCTGCCTCAGCCATCCGAGTAGCTGGGATTACAGGTGCGTGACCTCTACACTCCAGCTTTAATTGTTGTATGTCGAGATGGGTTCTCAGCTGCTGGACAGGGCTGGAGTTCCTTGAACTCCTGCCCTCAGGGTGGATCTTGGGCTCCTCTCTAGCCTCCCTAAAAGTGCTGGGATTACAGGCAAGGAGCCACTGTCCTCCTCACCTCTCTCTTTTAATTTCCTGAGTATATAGTTTCTAAAAATACCGTTTGCAGCTGCCACTAAATACGAATCGATAATGATGAATGTTTCTGACTCCATTCATGATGAAATCCACTGAAAATTCCTGTCTTTACTCTAAATGTTTAGCCTCTTCTGCTCTTTCATTTGTTCCTGCTTCCATTCTGTACTGGGATTTATTTCCTCTCGTCCAAGCCTTTATTCCCAAGTAACCAATGAACTTTCTACTCTTTCTATATGCCTTTACTCTCTCAGGAGGCAATATAGGCCAACTAGAGTGATCCTATCTGTTTGATTTCTTCTATGTAATGATATACATTTAACTTCCTCCATGTCTTTCTATGACTTGAGATTTCCAGCATCTTCTTCAGACAAGTACATTCCACTGTCTTGAGCATTACAGTTAATCCACTCCATCTACTGTGTAGAGATCCTGTTGCTTCCAAGTTTTGGGCAATTATGAAGAAGCTACCGAGATCTACATGCTGCTCTTCCTTTATGTGACTGACAGCTTTCTAGTCTCGGGTAAATAATACTAAGGAAACAATGCTGGATTCCTAGCATGGCATTTAGTTTGTAAAGAAATTGCCACACTGTCTCCTGTGCTATTGGATCTATCTAACCACTATAATGAATGAGAGTTCCTGCTTGGCTCCTGTACGTCCTCCCCAGTATGCCAGGCATGTGTGTGAATAATTCATGCTCTAGAATCTAATACTCTAATAGGTGTGTCGTGACTTGGTTCCAGATGGAGAGAGGGTGCAGAATACTAGCCAAGCCAAACAGAATGAGCTCTCTCCCAGGATGTCCTGGTCCTTGTTGCAGCCCCAGTGTGTCCTTAGTAGATGCTCTACTCCCCTTCCTTCCTTCCTTCCTTTTTCTTTGAGATGGAATCTCACTCTGTGAATTCCAGGGCTATGTGAATAGCATGGGTCTTGGCTCTCAGCATTTCTTCTGTAGCCTATTCCTAGGTTCATGGATTCTCTCTGTCTTAGTCTTCTAGGGTGAAGTTGATTACAGGCATGCAAATTACCATGCCTGCCTAATTTTGTATTTTGGAGATGGTTTCTACTTATGTTGATTCAGGCTGGTCTGAATCCTGACTCCTGGATTTGGCTGTCTCAGCTTTTTTCTTTTTGAGATTGAGTCTGCCTCTGCCTGGCTGAGTGCAGGCCGATCTCAGCCTCCTCACTGCAAGCCTGCCTCCTGGGTTTATGCCATTCTCCTGCCTCAGCCTCCTGAGTAGCTGGGATTCAGGCTCAGCCACTTCCTGCTGTTTTTAGAGTTTTTAGTAGAGACGGGTTTCACTGCATAGCTAGGATGGTCTCTCTGACCCCTGACCTCGCAGATCCGCCTCTGCCCCGGCCTCCCAAAGTGCTGGGATTACAGGCTTGAGCCATCGCTACCAAGCATCAGCTTTCTGTATGCTGGGACGGGAGGCGGAGCCACGAGTCTGCCTCCTTGCAACCCCCTGTAAATCTAAACCTGTAATATTCTTCTTTGAAAGCTGGGATCAACTGGCCAGGCTTAGTGGCTCTACGCCTTTGCATAATTGCAGCATCTTTGGAAGGCCGAGGTGGATGGACTCAATTTGATGGTGGAGTTCGAGACCAGCCTGGCCAACATGATGAAACCCCATCTCTACTAAAAATACAAAATTAGAGAGGCATAGTGGGGCAGGCGCCTGTAATCCCAGCTGCTCCGGAGGCTGAGAGGCAAGAGAATTGCTTGAACCTAGGAGGCAGAGTTTTGTGGCACTGAGAGCCACATCTGCTGATGCAGTAAGTGCTCTAAAGAAAAAAATATCCGGCTGGGTGCAGTGGCTCACGCCTGTAATCCCAGCACTTTGGGAGGCCAAGGCAGGCAGATCACAAGGTCAAGAGATGGAGACCATCCTGGCCAACATGGTGAAACCCCGTCTCTACTAAAAATACAAAAGTTAGCTGGGCGTGGTGGCGGGCACTTGTAATCCCAGCTACTCGGGAGGCTGAGGCAGAAGAATCACTTGAACCTGGGAGGCGGAGGTTGTAGTGAGCCAAGATCACACCACTGCATCCCAGCCTGGGGACAGAGTGAGACTCTGTCTCAAAATAAATAAATACATAAATACATACAATCCTACGACCTTGTGTGAAAAGGGGACTCGACCCTGAGAGCTGACCCCAGGGTAGCCACCTGCTCTGCGTAGTGTAATCGGCGGCTGAGGACTGACTGAAGAGCAGCTGGGGGGAGACTTGGACGGAGGAGACAGCTTCGGTGAAAGTCCCCATCAGCAGGTAATTTTTCCTGTTGTTACGCTGAGTGGATTCCAGGTGGAAAAATGATAAGGAAGAGTATGTGTATTGATTGAGCGGGAGTCTCTAAAAGGCCAAATGAAGTTTTGGTATTTTACCCTCAAGAGAGTGGGAAAGGTGTGGCATCATCATATTTTTGTCTAAAATGTTTCTGTGAGACCGCTTCCTGAAGTCAGAATTGTACGAAGCAAAAAAAGTAAGAGGTAATGTTTTCTGAGCACTTACTTTATGCCAGACAATTTCCTGAGTAATCTCTCTGTATGGATAGTTTCCTTACCAAATAACTTTGCAAAGGTGTTTTCTACTCACTAGACTTCCATTTATAGATGAGAATTACCGTGGAACTCAGAGGTTAATTAGTTTGATTAGTGCCTGTTTCACCATAATTTCTATGGATGGAACTGGATTTTCAACCGCAGAAGAAAGTAGAGTGTCCTACTCTACTATTATTGGTTACATGGCCACAAGGCTTGAGACAGAGTCTTGCTCTGTTACCCAGGCTGGAGTTCAGTGGCACACCTTGGCTCACCTCGCAGCCTCCCAGCCCCTGGTGCCAGGTTCTCCTGTCTCAGCCCCTCCCTGAGTAGCTGGGATTTGCAGCTCCTGCCACCACTGGCTAATTTTTGTTTTAGTAGAGACGGGATTTCACCACAGCACCAGGCTGACTCCACCTCCTGACCTCAGATGGTCCCACCCATTCCCGCCGCCTCCCAGAGCCAGATTACAGGCATGGGAGCCCCACCCGCCGCCCCACCATTATTGCTGGCTATTATTGTCAGAGCCCAGGCCTCCAGGCTGGAGTTCCGCGGCATGATCTTGGGGTTCAAGCAATTCTCCTGCCTCAGCCTCCCGAGTAGCTGGGACTACAGGAGCCCGCCACCACTCCCGGCTAACTTTTGTATTTTTAGTAGAGATGGAGTTTCACCATGTTGACCAGGCTGGTCTCGAACTCCTGACCTCAGATGATCCATCTGCCTCGGCCTCCCAGAATGCTGGGATTATAGGCGTGAGCCCCCGCACCCAGCTGGCCTTATCTATTATTGATATATCATTATATTTCTAAAAGAAAACAAGAAAAACCAAGTGTGGATAGACCAGTTAGAAAGTTGTTGCCTTCCGGCCGGGCGCGGTGGCTCAAGCCTGTAATCCCAGCACTTTGGGAGGCCGAGGTGGGCAGATCACGAGGTCAGGAGATCGAGACCATCCTGGCTAACACGGTGAAACCCCGTCTCTACTAAAAAAATACAAAAAACTAGCTGAGCGAGGTGGTGGGCGCCTGTAGTCCCAGCTACTCGGGAGGCTGAGGCAGGAGAATGGCGTGAACCCGAGAGGAGGAGCTTGCAGTGAGCTGAGATCCGGCCACTGCACTCCAGCCTGGGCGACAGAGCAAGACTCCGTCTCAAAAAAAAAAAAAAAAAAAAGAAAGTTGTTGCCTTCCAGGACAGTGATGATTTGCTTGGACTGGAATTATCACAGCAGGAATTTCAGTAAATATGTGGATCTATGCCTGGGAGGTAGGTTCAGAAGAAACACTGATGGAAGTTTGGCTTCCAGAAATATCTGACTAGGTCGTTTTAGAATAAACTTCTCACTGTTCATTTAAAAAAAAAAAAAACTTTAGGCCTGTTGTTGTGGCTTGCGCCTGTAATCCCAGGACCTGGGGAGGCCAAGGTGGGCAGATCACGAGGTCAAGAGATCGAGACTATCCTGGCCAACATGGTGAAACCCTGTCTCTACTAAAAATACAAAAATTAGCCAGGTGTGGTGGAGGGCACCTGTAGTCCCAGCTACTCGGAAGGCTGAGGCAGGAGAATCTCTTGAACCCGGGAGGTGGAATTTGCAGTGAGCCAAGATCGCACCATTGCACTCCAGCCTGGGCAACAGAACGAGACTCTGTCTCAAAAAAAAAAAGAAAAAAAAATTTAAAAAGATGAACAAAAACTGAAGAACATCTGTCTGTAAAACTTGGCACGCTTCCAAGTCAGAGAGACTTTAGGGTTCCAAGACATAAAAGAGGAAGGAAACCAAGCAAAGGGACTTTATCCTTTGAGGTTAGCTTTATGTTAACGGTTTGCTGATTCTGAAACGAAAGGCAGCAGATGACCAAAAAGCTGAGTGGGAGCAGGATAAAGAATTTCAACAAAGAACTAGCAAATATAAGAACAAACACGGCCGGGCGTGGTGGCTCACGCCTGTAATCCCAGCACTTTGGGAGGCTGGAGGGGGCGTATCACCTGAGGTGGGGGGTTTGAGACCAGCCTGACCAACAGGGAGAAACCCTGTCTCTACTAAAAATACAAAATTAGCCGGACACAGTGGCTCATGCCTGTAATCCCAGCTACTCAGGAGGCTGAGGCAGGAGAATCTCTTGAACCCGGGAGGCGGAGGTTGCAATGAGCCGAGATCGCACCATTGCACTCCAGCCCGGGCAACAGAGCAAGACTCCATCTCAGAAAAACAAAAAACACATCAAAATTCCAGAATTAAAAAACGGAGTTCGTAAAATTATAAACTCAACAAATGAGGTTAGTAACAAGCTGGACTCAATTGGGGAGAGAGGTATTAACTGAAACATGAGTGAGAAAACAAAATCCAGACAGTAGCAGAGACAGACCATAGAATGGAAATACGGAGGCTCACGGCTCCGTAATCCCAGCACTTTGGGAGGCCGAGGCAGGCAGATCACCTGAGGTCAAGTGTTCGAGACCAGCGTGGCCCACATGGTGAAACTCCATCTCTACTAAAAATACAAAAATTAGCCGGGTGTGGTGGCGGGCGCTTGTAATCCCAGCTACTCAGGAGGCTGAGGAAGGAGAATTGCTTGGAGGCAGAAGTTGCAGTGAGCCGAGATGGTGCCACTGCACTCCAGCCTGAGTGACAGAGTAAGATTCTGTTTCAAGAAAGAAAGAAAGAAAGAAAGAAAGAAAGAAAGAAAGAAAGAAAGAAAGAAAGAAAGAAAGAAAGAAAGAAAGAAAGAAAGAAAGAAAGAAAGAAAGAAAAGAAAGAAGGAAGGAAGGAAGGAAGGAAGGAAGGAAGGAAGGAAGGAAGGAAGGAAGGAAGGAAGGAAGGAAATATGGGACGTGGTGAAAACGCTTAACATATGTGCAACTGGAATCCCATAAGGGGAAGAAAGACAGAGAAAGAGAATCAGGCAGACACAATATTGGAAGGGTTACTAAACAATATTTCCTAAAACGAATCAAAGACATCAAGCCACACGGTAGGTGTCCAGTAGGAACTTAAACCTAACATGTTTATAACTAAGTTTCTTATATTCACTCCCAGATCTGCTCTTTTTAAGGTCTTCCCCATCTCAGTAAATGAGAATTCCAGTCACTAGTTTTTTGGGAAAAAAAATATATATAGTGTTATCCTTGACTCTATGCTTCTCCTCATATCTCACAGCTGTGAACACATTATAAGATGTTTCCCTTTGAAATATCTCCAGAATCGCATCATTTCCCACCACCTCTTGAAGACCACCCGGGCCTGAACCACTGTCTGCTGTACCTGGATCATTGCAAGAGCTTCCTAATTAATCCTTCTTGCATCTAACATTCCTCGTCTATTAATCTGTTCTCCACCCAGTAGCAGAGTTGTCCTGTAAAAAGATAACGTTTCTCCTAAGGATCAGAGCCGATCAGACACAGCAGTGGCTGCTCCAAGCCACAGGGACGCCTGCCCACGCATCGTGCCAGCCAAGCTCGTTTCTGGAGTTTTGGGTGGCTCCGGATGAGAGAAGACAATAGCTTCTGTTTATGGCTGTCATTCTGGGAAATCATTCCCTTGAGAACAGAACTTTGTCAGAAGAAGGTGGATTCTACAAAAGATTATGCGGTAAATGACTCAAAAGATGATCAGGCAACGGGGGAAAATTAGCCAAGAGCTGATTCCTATGAAATGTTTTATTATTCCTGTGAAATTTTTGCATAAATCAAGACTGTGGCTTTGGAAGGAGCCCTCCTTGGAGAAGACGTCTTCATTGGAAGCAACGGTCCCTGTACAGGTGACTGAGAGGAACACAATCAAACCAACCTCCAGGTAGAGCAGGAAGGACACCCCTCAGGAGCAAGGAAGGGTCATCGGGTGAGACCCAGGGTGTCTCCTTAGAGAGTGAAGGTCCCAGGTACCTGCTGCCAGGTCCTGGTGACCAGCCTGCAGAATGGAAGTACAAGGGTAATGCCCAGCTACTCACACGGGTGATGTCCTGGAGATAGGGCTGATGGCAGCTTACCTGGATTGCTGACGTCATTGTCACATGCATGCCACATGCCTTCATGAAAATCAAAGTCTCCCTCCAAAGTGCAAGTCCAATTCCATAAAATAAGGCATGCTGATCATAGAATACAATTTGGCAATTAAGTGGCAGTATAGCAAAAGCACTGGCCACTTTGTGTCACTCCTTAGTGTGGTTTGGAGCTGTGTCCCCACCAAACCTCATGTCGAACTATTATCTCCAGGGTTGGAGGTGGAGACTGGTGGGAGGTGATTGGCTCCATGGGGTGACTCCTGGCATGCATGGTGGGGACTGGTGGGAGGTGATTGGTTCATGGCAGTGGCTCCAGCAAGGAATGGTGGACTGTGGGAGGTGGATTGGCCCAAGTGGGGTGGCCCGTATGAATGGTGGGGACTGGTGGGAGGTGATTGGTTCATGGAGGTGGCCTGCATGGAATGGTGGACTGGTGGAGGCATGGCCCATGGAGGTGGCCTGGAAGGAATGGACTGTGGACACCATGGAGGAATGGCATGAATGGGGACTGGGAGGTGGATGGCCCGGCTGAATGGTCGGTCACCATCCCCCTTGGTGCTGTTCTCATGATAGCGAGTGAGTTCTCATGAGATGTGGTTGTTTAAAAGTGTATGGCACCCCTCTCCTCTCTCTCTCTCTCTCTCTCCTCCTGCTCCAGCCATGTGAAGTGCTTGCTCCTCCTTTGCCCTCCGCGGTGACTGAAGGCCTCCTGAGGCCTCCCCAGAAGCCAGACAGAAGCTACTATGCTTCCTGTATAGCCTGCAGAACCATGAGCCAATTAAACTTCTTTTCTTTGTGAGTTTCCCAGTGCCAGGTATTTCTTTACAGCGATACAAGAACGGACTAACACAGAAAATTGGCACCCGGGATGGACTAACACGCTCCTCTGCCCAAAAGCATTCCAGGACTTCCCACCTCGGTCATACTGACAAGACTTTGCATCTTCTCTCCCCCACCCATCTCTTGGCTTAGTGCTCTGATTGTATCTCCCCCCACTCTCCCCTTCGCGACGCTGATCCAGCCACATGGATATCCTTGTGTTCCTAGAATACACCTAGCATGCATCTGCCTCAGGACCTTTGCACGTGCCATGCTTTCTGCCCGGAACACTCTTTCCCCCAGAGATGCATGGGACTCACTTTCCGCCTCCTTCACTCTTGACTCCAATATCCCTTTCTCCTTCAGGCCTTCTTGGACCATCCTATCTAAAGTTGCAACACGCCCTCCAGATTTTATATCACCTCTGGCTGCCTTTTTTCTTTCTTCAGCATATATCACTAATCTTGCATATATTTTACTTACTAATATTGTTTATGATCTGCCTCCCCACTAGAATATATCCCCATGAAGTCATAGATTTTTTTCTGCGGTGTTTCCTATAGTGTCCCTGTACCTAGGACAGTCCCTGGCACATAATACATACTCAATAAATTTTTTTGAATGAATATTTGTTGAGTATCTAAAACCTCGAAACTTATGAATGGATAGACATACACAGTATATAGGAAGTATAAGGAAAGCTACACGGGCATGATTACTGAGTACAATTCCAGAAGCCAGATCTCTAGCTTTTAATTATGGTTGTACCAGTTAGAAGCTTTGTGACTTTAGACTAAGTTTATTAACCTCTCTGTTCCTCTACTTCTTCCTCTGTAAAAAAAATTTTTCAAAGTAATGGTACAGAACTATTGTGACTATTCAGTGAGTTATTAAGTTAAAAGTAATCATGTTGGCTGAGGCAGGAGAATTGCGTGAACCTGGGAGGCAGACGTTGCAGTGAGCCGAGATCACGCCACTGCACTCCAGCCTGGCGACAAAGCGAGACTCCATCCAAAAAAAAAAAAGAATTATCTAATGGATACAATGTATGTCACTGGGTTAATGAATCCCTGAAAGCCCTAGCTTCATCTTTTTGCAATCTATCCATGCAAGAAAGTTACACTTGTACCCTATAAATGTATACAAATAAAATCAGCTGGGCATGCTGACTCATGGCTGCAATCCCAGCACTTTGGGAGGCCGAGGGAGGTGGATCACCTGAGGTTGGGAGTTCGAGACCAGCCTGACCAACGTGGAGAAACCCTGTCTCTAACAAAAATACAAAATTAGCTGGGCGTGGTGGCACATGCCTGCAATCCCAGCATTTTGGGAGGCCGAGGAGGGCGGATCACCTGAGGTCCGGAGTTAGAGACCCGCCTGGCCAACATGGAGAAACCCTGTCTCTACCGAAAATACAAAATTAGCCGTGTGTGGTGGTGCATGCCTGTAATCCCAGCTTGGGAGGCTGAGGCAGGAGAATTGCTTGAACTCGGGAGGTGGAGGTTGCAGTGAGCCGAGATTGCACCATTGCGCTCCAGCCTGGGCAACAAGAGTGAAACTCCATCTCAAAAAAAAAAAAAAAAGAAAGAACGAAAGAAAAAAAAAAAGAAAGAAATACAGACCATATTCTGTGACTACAAATTTATGTAAAAGATTAAATATTAAAAGATTTAAAAATACATTTTTAAAACTAAAAATTCAGTATAACTTATGAGTTCAGACTTAAAAAACACAGGAGATAAAATATTTAGAAATGAACAGAGACAGTGATTCATACCGAAACTTGCTGAATGCAGTAGAAGTCATATTAGAGGAAAATGTACACTTTTTTTTTTTTTTAGAAAACATGAAGTTTGGGAAATTACTTACTGAGCATGCAACTTGTGGAACTGGAAGGAGAAAAGAAGTCTAGGCGAGGGGCCGGAAGGGTCCAGAAAAGCAGTGAACACAAGGGTAATAGAAGAAACGCCCCGCTAAGTGCCCAAGGCACTCACCAAGGTGCATTATCACGACACTTTTAGAAAACAAAAGAAAAAGAAAATAAACATATTCTAGGTGAGAAAAAGCAGACAATTGTGCACTAAGTTTCCATTATTATAATTACATCAGACTTCTCCGTCACTCTGGAAGCTGACAAGGGAGAAATACGTTTGAAAATAGCCTATGGTATAGTTTGAAGTCAGGTAGCGTGATGCCTCCAGCTTTGTTCTTTTGGCTTAGGGTTGTCCTGGCAAGGCGGGGTCTTTTTTGGTTCCATAGGAACTTTAAAGCACAAACCTGCACGTTGTGCACATGTACCCTAGAACTTAAAGTATAATAATAAAAAGAAAAGAAAAGAAAATAGCCTATGGCCGGTCTCAGTGGCTCACGGCTGTAATCCCAGCACTTTGGGAGGCCGAGGTGGGTGGATCACCTGAGGTCAGGAGTTCGAGACCAGCCTGGCCAGCATGGTGAAACCCTGTCTCTACTGAAAATACAAAAAATTAGCTAGGCCTGGTGGCGCATGCCTGTAGTCCCAGTTACTCCAGAAGGTGAAGCAGGAGAATTGCTTGAACCTGGGAGGTGGAGGTTGGAGTGAGCTGAGATTGAACTACTGCACTGCAGCCTGGGTAACAGAGTGAGACTCTGTCAAAAAAAGAAAGGAAGGGAAGGGAAGGGAAGGGAGAAAGAGAGAGAGAGAGAAAGAGAGAGAGAGGGAAAGAAAAAAAGAAAGAGAGAGAGAGGGAGGGAGGGAGGCAGGGAGGGAGGAAGGAAGGAAGGAAGGAAAGAAGGAAAGAAGGAAAGAAAAATAGCTTATCTACTCCTATGGAGAGATCCCAGAGTGTATTCTTAGGGATTAAATGACATCAGGATGACGTCTATATTGTGCCAAGAACTGGGGAAATCAGAATATACATTCATACTGACTTATACTCACCCAGAAACAAACAGGGGAAGGATTAATATGAGAAAATTAAAATTGTGGCTCTCCCACGTTTTCTTCCCGGCCGACCCACCTGGACAAGCTGCAGACCTAGAAATCCCCTTGACTGCTTCTCTTTCTCACCCTCTCCCCTTGTTCTACCTTCAGAATCCGTCCTCATGCAGCCACGGCTTGCCAGCACCACGGTGCCAGGTTCACCCTCTCTCCCCTCCTGCAGGGAACATCCCCTAGCTGGCGTCTCTGCGTTCATTTGCTGCTTCTTAGCCGTCCTTCTCCTCATTATAGCCAGGATGATGTTTTAAAAGGGTCGATCAAATCATGTCTCATTACCATGAAATCTCCAGTGACTTCACAGTGTACTTCGCCCAAAACCGAAACTCTGTGACCCACGGGACACTCACTCATCTTTCCAATTTCGCATTGGTCCCTGTGCCCCTCACTCCCTGCCCTCAGGCCACGTGACATTCCCACTGTTCCTTGAAGACACCAGGTCCCTCCCTGCCTCAGGGCTCCTCCTCTCTGCCTGGATGACCCAACCTCCTGCTTTGCACCACAGCCTCCAGGTCTGCTCAGCACCATCTCAGCAAGAAGGGTCTTCCCAGACCACTCTGTTGAAAGAAGTCCACTCCCCTGACACTCATCCCTTTGCTAAGAAGGTTTGTCTTCGTTCCCTCTTGATGTTCATCCTCCTTTCTAATTATCCACTCATTGACTCATACGGTGTCCTCTCCTGCAGTTAGAATGGAGACTTCACTTGGCCAGGGACCTCTTCTGTCTTGATCATCACTCTATTACTGGTACTTAGGGCCAGGCACATAATAGATGTTCAGTAAATACTTGTAGAATGAATAGTGAATCAGAAACAATATTGGCCATTGTTTACTGGACATTTAAAGGTTAAATAATGGCACCCCTTTGCAATGAAATACTGGATGGGCTGGGTGTGATGGCTCACACCTGTAATCCCAGCACTTTGGGAGGCCGAGGCGGGCAGATCATGAGGTCAGGAGTTCAAGACCAGCCTGACCAACATGGTGAAACCTCATCTCAGCTAAAAAAAAAAAAAAACTTAAAAAACAAAACAAAACAAACAAACAAAATACTGGATGAGCATTAAAAATGATGCTGCTGGCTTGGCATGGTGGCACATACCTGTAATCCCAGCTACTCAGGAGGCTGAGGCAGGAGAATCGCTTTAACCGGGGAGGCAGAGGTTGCAGTGAGCTGAGATCGTGCCACTGCACTCCAGGCTGGGCGACACAGCGAAACTCTGTCTCAAAAAAAAAAAAAAAAAAAAAAGGATGATGCTGTTTTACTTTTATTGACATGGAAGATTTCAAGGGTATTGTTGAGTGAACAAAACAGGAAAAAAACATGTTTGTAGAGGTTACATACATTAAGTTACATATGTACATTTGCACACGTTTATGGAAGAAGAGATTTCTGAGAAAGTGTCAACACAAATGTTTGCAGTGATTAACAGATTCTCTTATTTTATTTTTTATGAGTTGTTTTATTTGGATTTTTTTTTTTTTTTAAAGAAAAGGTCTTGCTCTGTTACCCAGGCTGAAGTGTAGGGCGCGATCACAACTCACTGCATTCTCAACCTTGCAGGGCTCAGGTCAACCTCCCAACTCAGCCTCCCGAGTAGCTGGGACTTCAGATGCGTGCCACCCACACCCAGCTAATTTTTGTATTTTGTATCTAACTCCTGGGTTCAAGCGATCCGCCTGTCTCTGCCTCCCAAAGTGCTGGGATTACAGGTGTAAACCACCATGCCTGACTGAATTTTTTTTTTTTTTTTTTTTTTTTTGGAGATGGAGTTTCACTCTTGTCGCTCAGGCTGGAGTGCAATGGTGCGATCTCGGCTCACCACCACCTCTGCCTCCTGGGTTCAAGTGATTCTCCTGCCTCAGCTTCCCAAGTAGCTGGGAATTACAGGCATGCGCTACCACGCCCGGCTAATTTTGTGTTTTCAATAGAGACGGCGTTTCTCCATGTTGGTCAGGCTGGTCTCCAAGTCTGGACCTCAGGTGATCCGCCCACCTCAGCCTCCCAAAGTGCTGGGATTACAGGTGTGAGCCACTGCGTCCAGTGAAATTTTTTTTACATTAGCATGTGTTAGTCGTAACTAGGAAAAACAAAATTATTTTTTGTTCAAGAAAATTTAAAAAAAAACAGCCACCTATGAGGAGCTGGGAGTACAGGCTTAGGTGGAAACAGATAAGGTGTCAAGACCTCCTTCTGTGGCTGATCCCTTCACATTTTCTCCCCACGAGTTTCAGTCATGCAAGATGAGGAAACGCGAGAGCCTCCTAGTCAGTGCAGTGCCAGCAGGTAACAATACAGTATTGTACGCTTACACATTTGCTGAGAAGGTAGATCTTTTGTTAAGTGCTCTTAATCATCACAAATTGATATGTGGTCATAGAAATATTATCAAACAATAATAATATACAAACAGGTGGGAGGAACCTGTGGGAGGTGGTGGGCGGGTTTATGCCGTAAACTGTGGTGTGGACACGCAGGGCATACTCCTCTCCAAACTCCTCAAGTCGTATACGTTAAATACATACTGCTTTTTATATGTCAATTATTCTTCAATAGAGTAGGGTTTTTTGTTTTTGTTTTTTGTTTTCAATTGCAAGTGTCTGCAGAGAGCTTCTATAGGTTTGAGAGTCTGGGAGATTCCCGTAGGTGTGACCCGTGAGCCTCAGCACCTACGGTGTGTGTCGTGGCTCTTCTGCCTTTATCTGTATTAAATTTTTTTAAAAATTATTTTCCCAGGCACTCCGCAACCGCTCAACTTTCCGCCCAAGTTCAAGTTCCTGTTTTTTTCTTCACAGAACTCGATTGCGGGTGCCAGTCCCCACACTGCTCTCCTCCTAAGTGGCAGCAACTTGTGGGCTGATGCGTGTGTCCAGGCCTAGAGGAGCCTCGGTACCCAGAAGAAAACCTCCCCTCCTGGGCATCACGGCGCAGGGCTGGGCTCCCGTCCTCGCAGGGAGGAGAGGGTGCACCTGCCCCTACAGGTGTGCGCTCAGGTCTGTGTTATCCACACGCACATCTGCGTCTGCAGGAACAGGCTCCACAGCAGGCAACGGCTTCCATCTTCGAGCCTCATTTAATCCCCACGAGGATCCTGTAAAGGGTTCGTATGTTCACCTCTGTGTTATAGGTGAGGACGCTGGCTCTGGGAGGAGTAAAGCTGGGCAGCAGTCCCCAGGTAAACTCCCAGCACAGAACCCGGCCTCCCCAGTTCTGTAACAAATGTGGGCTCCCTCTGCCCGCTTGCCGGTGACACTCTCACTGCCTGTTAAACATCTCATGCTCACAGCTTCCCCAGACTCGCGGTCCCCCTGGGCAGCGCCTTCCTCTCTCCCCCACCTTTCCTCATTTTCTCTGCAGCAGGTTTCACTCCTCCAAGTTTCTCCCCCTTCTCCAGCCTTCACGTTCAGTCCCGTGTCCCTGTGCAGTAAGGGACTCAGCTGCCTTAACACCAACAGACGTCTCAGCACCCCGGAAAGCTGAGACTTCCCAGGACAAGAACTGCTTTGGAGTCCTCTCGGGCCCCAGCCTGACCTGCCACACTGCAAATTACTAGAAAGAACCTTTCAAGACTGGCGAGATTGAGCGCCTCAAGTCTATTTTACAGATGGAAAGGTGGTGGGTCAAAGAGGAGATACCATCACAATGGACAGAGACTATGAAACTCTCGCTTTGTCAAGATACAGTTCAAAGCACTGGACATACATTGACTCATCTCACTACCCCTAAAACACTCACGTCAGATACTGTCGTTATTCCTCTTACAAATGGGGAAACTGAGCCACAGCAAAGTTAAGCAACTTGCCCGAAGATCCTCAGCTAGGAAGGGATGAAGGTGGCCTTTGAACTTGAGCTCCCCATCCGCAGTCTGCAGTCCCTCGGAGCACATTGTAGAAATTAAAAATGTCATCCTAACAACCCGTATAAAACACTTTTGGGCCGGGTGCGGTGGCTCACGGCTGTCATCCCAGCACTTTGGGAGGCCGAGGCAGGCGGACCACCTGAGGTGAGTTCGAGACCAGCCTTACCAACAAGGTGAAACCCTGTCTCTACTAAAAATACAAAAATTAACCGAGTGTGGTGGCGGGCACCTGTAGTCCCAGCTACTTGGGAAGCTGAGGGAGGAGAATTCCTTGAACCCGCGAGGCAGAGGTTGCAGTGAGCCGAGATCGTGCCACTACACTCCAGCCTGGGCGATGGAGCAAGACTCCAGCTCAAAAACACACACACAAAGACAACAACAACAACAACAACACGTTTGAGTTCTGACTTTATTTCTTACTCTTTTCTTATTTTTCACGGAACTCATCTTAATGATCTCATGTTTACCATTCACGTATATTTGGACGTGATTACACGGCCACAGGGCAACCTCTATAAGCACGAGTCCTTTCTTAAGAAGGGGGAAGGATGTAGTCAGTGTGTTCCTAAAATTACGATACTGCTTTGTAAGATAATATGTTTTGTTCATTTTATTTCGTAATCCAGATATGAAGGCAGTGGAGCAATCTCAATTCACTGCAGCCTTTGCCTCCTGGGCTCAAGCTATCCTCTCGCCTTGTAGCTGGGACTACAACACCACACCCAGTTAATTTTTGTAATTTTTGCAGAGCTGGGGTTGTACCATGTTGCCCAGGCTGTCCTCAAACTTCCAAACTCAAGCAATCCTCTCACCTTGGCTTCCCAAAGTATTGGGATTACAGGCATGAACCACTGCACCTGGCCCAATTTTATTTCTTATATTTATTGTTTTGCAAGTCATTGTGAATGTATGAACTGTTTCTCTCTTTATTTAGATCTTTAATTTCCCTCAGCAATCTTTTGTAGTTTTCAGTGTACACGTCTCGCATTTCTTTATTAAATTTGTTTCTATTCATTTTATTATTTTTGAGGTTTGCAAATAGCTTTCCTAATTTCACTATTGAATTATTTTTGTCAGTATATAGACATGATTGATTGTAGTGAATATGTCTTCATCGTGCTAGGAATTTTGTTGTTGTTGTTGCATTGTTGTCATTGTTGAGACAGAGTTTTGCTCTTTTTGCCCAGGCTGGAGTGCAATGGCACAATCTCGGTTCACTGCAACCTCTGTCTCCTGAGTTCAAGCAATTCTCCTGCCTCAACCTCCCGAGTAGCTGGGATTACAGGCATGCAACACCACACTTGGCTAATTTTTTGTATCTTTAGTAGAGATGGGGTTTCACCATGTTGGCCAGGCTGGTCTCAAACCCCTGACCTCAAACCCTGACCCCCCTTCAGCCTCCCAAAGTGCTGGGATAACAGGCATGAGCCACCACTTCCTGCCCTTGCTAGAAATTTATTGTACTTCTCAGCTTCATAATTTCCATTTAGTTATATGCTTTAATAATTTCCCAAGGTAGCATTATGGTCACTTCCTGTAACTAATATTTCTTACTCTGTTGATTCATTAGGGTCTGGATTACTCTCCTTCAAATTTCTTGTGCTATCCTAATGGCTTGGATGTTGTGGTTCAATGCAATTTTACTTTATTTTTATTGCATATATTTTTAGCAGCTTTATTTAGCTATAATTGTTTTACTAAAAACCCTCTCACTTAACATACACAATCAGATGAATTTGGACACATGCAATAACCCCTCAGAAGACATTCACGTGCATGCGTAGCTGGTTTTCCGGCTTCTCACAGGAACTCATTTCAGGCATTTCCATCTCCACGCTACACATGGGGAAATAGAGGCTCACAGAGGAGAAAGGGTGTGGTCCAGGTCACACCTGTCCCTGGTCCTCCAGGCTGAGGCGCAGAGAGACCACCCACCTCGGGGCTGCGAGGGTTTAGCACATAGCTTGAGCTCCCTCTTGTGGCCACAGTGGAGAAACTCCCTGCTTAACTCATTTTTATTTTTTCTATCTGGCGTTCATTTTTCTCAGTCAGTCAGTATTTCTTGGTCCTGTCCTGTGTGCCAACACTGTTTGAGGCTCTAGAGGTCCGTCAATATACAAAACAAACACCCTTTCCATGGAAGAGCTTATATTCTTGCAGAAGGAGACGGGCAGTAACCCACGGGCATTACACAGTCACAGTCAGCTAGAAGATGAGAGTGATTTGGATAAAGGAGAAAGTGCAGCGGTGGTCCAAGGGGTCTGGGGGTGCAAAGCTCAGCAGGGGGAACAGTGTGGCAGTTGCAGACAGAAGGATGGGAAGAGGGAAGTGGCAGGAAGAGAATGCAGAGGGGTGAGGGTTGGGGCCACAGGTCCTGTGTACAGAGCCCTGTTGGTCACCATGATTATCCTGAGTGAACTGGGAAGTAACAGAAATGACTCCAGATAGAATGCGCCTTCATGGAGCATTCTTCTTCCCAAACTTCCACTAGCACGCTGAGCTGCCTCTCACAGCAGGGGACGTGTCATCCCATTAGACTTCAAACGTCCTCAGCAATTCCCTGCCCCCTTCTTTCTAGGAGTCAGGATTCCTCAGCCTTGCTCAAGACCTGCGTCTGGTGACCCCTAGAAACCTGTCCTGGAAGTCTCACAAGGCTCTTCACACTCACAGTTTGTGATATGATGACCCTAGAGTTGTGCAGTGCACAACCTACACAGCTGGACATGATGGTCCTGGTGCTCTTCCTCTGTGCTCCCACTGCGCTCTGTGCTGACTATGTCACTCCACTGGGTGGTGCCATGTCAACTTCTCTCCTCTCCTCTCAATATCCTGTAAGCTCTTTAAGGATAAGATAGAATCAAAGTTCTACCCACATCCCTGGTAGTCAGAAGAGGGGCTGAAACATCGGCCACCACTCATTAGCGCTCTACTTAACAAAACAAATTGCCCAGGTAGTTATGATTAGATTTCTATAACAGGCTGAATAATTACAGAAAAGAGGCGCTGGCAGTGTGTAAAGACATGGAAATCAGCTAAGGAATCGTGGTGCAGTCTCAGGAACCAGCTGGGTAATTGCACCAGGAGCTCCCAGAACCAGCTGGATAATTACAGTGGAGTCCCTGGAACTCAATGGGTGATTACCATGTACTCATGGAATCAGCGGTAATAATAGAAAGGTCCCAAATGCAGACACTGGGGAAAGTCTGGAAACACTTTTGATTGTCACAACCCCTAGGAGAGGGTGATGCTGCTGGCACTGAGGTGGGTGGAGGCTGAGGATGCACAGAACAGCTCCTCCCCCAGGGAATAACCTAGCCCTGAATGTCAACAGTGTTACCCAGAAAAAAAACAGTGTTCCTTCGCCTGGTGAGTAGCAAACGACTCTCCTGAGAATGCAGGTGATATGGTTTGGCTCTGTGTCCCCACCCAAATCTCACCTGGTATTGTAATAATCCCCACCTGTCAGTGGGGGGCGGTGGCTCACACCTGTAATCCCACCACTTTGGGAGGCCGAGGCGGGTGGATCACGAGGTCAGGAGATTGAGACCATCCTGGCTAACACGGTGAGACCCCATCTCGACTAAAAATACAAAAAAAGAAATTAGCCGAGCGTGGTGATGGGCACCTGTAGTCCCAGCTACTCAGGAGGCTGAGGCAGGAGAATGGCGTGAACCCGGGAGGCAGAGCTTGCAGTGAGCCAAGATTGCACCACTGCACTCCAGCCTGGGCGACAGAGCGAGACTTCGTCTCAAAAAAAAAAAAAATAATAATAATAATAATAATAGTAATAAAAGACTGTTTTTAGAGCAGGTTCAGGTTCATAGTAAAATGAGGAGAAGGTAGAGATTTGCCATGTACTCCCTACCCTGACACCTTCATAGCCTCCCCCACTCCCAGCATTCCCTACCAGAGTGGTACATTTGCTACAATTGATGAGCCTGCATTGACAGATTGTAATCACCCGAAGTCATATTAGGGCTCACTCAGTCTTCCTGTTATACGTCCTATGAGTTCAGGCAAATGTCTCATGACAGGCATCCACCATCACAGTGTTGGACAGAGGAGAGCCATTGCCCTGAAATTCCTCTGCACAACACCTATTCATCCTTCCTTCACCCAACTCCTGGCAGCCCTGATCTTTTCCTGTCTCCGTACTTTGCCTTTTCCAGAATGTCATACTGTTGGAATCAGACAATACGTAGCCTTTTCAGATGGGCTTCTACTACCTAGTAATATGCATTTAAGTTTCCTCCGTGTCTTTTCATAGCTTGATGGCTTATTTATATTTATTTATTTATTTGATACATATTTATTTATGTATTATTTATTTATGAGATAGAGTCTCACTCTGCTGCCCAGGCTGGAGTGCAGTGGCTGTGATCTCAGCTCACTGCAACCTCCGTCTCCCAGGTTCAAGCGATTCTCCTGCCTCAGCCACCCCAGTAGCTGAGATTACAGGCTCGCGCCACCACGCCCAGCTAATTTTTGTATTTTTAGTAGAGACAAGGTTTCACCATGTTGGTCAGGCTGGTCTCGAACTACTGACCTCAGGTGATCCGCCCACCTCAACCTCCTAAAGTGCTGGGATTACAGGCATAAGACACTGCACCCGGCATCATTTCTTTTTCTTTTTCTTTTCTTTTCTTGTTTTTTTTGAGGCAAAGTTTCACTCTTGTTGCCCAGGCTGGAGTGCAATGCTGCGATCTCAGCTCACCGTAACATTTGTCTCCCGGGTTCAAGCGATTCTCCAGCCTCAGCCTCCCGAGTAGCTGGGATTACAGGCATGTGCCACCACTCCTGGCTAATTCTATAGTTTTAGTAGAGATGGGGTTTCTCCATGTTGGTCAGGCTGGTCTTGAACTCCCAACCTCAGGTGATCCGCCCACCTCAGCCTCCCAAAGTGCTGGGATTACAGTCATGAGCCACTGCACCAGCCTCATTTCCTTTTAATGCTGAATTATATTCCATTGTCTGGATAGACCATAGTTTATCTATTCACCTACTTAAGGACATCTCATGGCCTCAAGGAAGTCTGGTCTAGAGGAGTTAGGATGTTGCTCCCTGTCTTCTGACATTGCCTTCTGGTAATCATTCACTCCTAATATCTTTCCCCACTTTGTTCCCCAGTCTGTGGGTCCGGTGTTTGGCACTGGAGACGGAGGCGAATCCACCTGACCCAGGCTCCCTGGCAGCCCAGCTTCTGGTGGGGAGAGGCAGATATAAGAGCAAAGCCCTTCAGCCCAGCAGCAGCCACGCTGGGGCTCACACACCGCAAACACGGTGTTCCTCAGCGCCTTCGTAGGCAGGCAGGAGCTAGGGAACGGGGATTACAACACAAAGGTTTTGCCCTCACTGAGTTAGGGTGCAGGCAACTTGAACATGGTCTCTGCCAAGACATGACAATGTGACATGGGCTGGGTGTACTCAAGGGACCCTGAGCAACTGCTTTTGACTAGAGTCTCTGTTTGTTTGTTTGTTTGCTTATTTGTTTTAAGACGGAGTTTCGCTCTTGTCGCCCAGTCTGGAGTGCAGTGGCAGGATCTCGACTCCCTGCAACCTCCGCCTCCCGGGTTCAAGCTATTCTCCTGCTTCAGCCTCCTGAGTAGCTGGGATTACAGGCATGAGCCACCGTGCCTGGCTAATTTTTGTATTTTTAGTAGAGATGGGTTTTCGCCATGTTGGCCAGGCTGGTCTCGAACTCCTGACCTTGTGATCTGCCAACCTTGGCCTCCCAAAGTGCTGGGATTACAGGCGTGAGCCACCACACCTGGCTAATTTTTGTATTTTTAGTAGAGACGGGGTTTCACCGTGTTGGCCAGGCTAGTCTTGAACTCCTGACCTTGTGATCTGCTCGCCTCAGCCTCCCAAAGTGCTGGGATTACAGGCGTGAGCCACCACACCTGGCTAATTTTTGTATTTTTAGTAGAGATGGGGTTTCGCCATGTAGGCCAGGCTAGTCTCGAACTCCTGACCTTGTGATCCGCTCGCCTCAGCCTCCCAAAGTGCTGGGATTACAGGCGTGAGCCACTAGAGTCTCTCTGAAAAGGAATGGGAGGATGTGGCGTGATGCAGGACACAGCACCAGGTCCTTGTCATAAATTTGCTTTTGTTGCTACGATTTTTCAGCCTGGGATAAGTTGTTTCAAATCCAGTTGTACTCCCACCACTCAGTTAAAGCTTACCCTCTGACCGGGCGCGGTGGCTCACATCTGTAATCCCACCCAGCAGGTTGGGAGGCTGAGGTGGGCGGATCACCTGAGGTCAGAAGTTCGAGACCAGCCTGGCCAACATGGGGAAACCCTGTCTCAACTGAAAATACAAAAATTAGCCAGGTGTGGTGGTACATGCCTGTAATTCCCAGCGACTTGGAGGCTGAGGCAGCAGAATCGCTCGAACCCGGGAGGCGGAGTTTGCAGTGAGCCAAGATCATGCCGTTGTACTCCAGCCTAGGCAACAGAGTGAGACTCTGTCTCAAAAAAAAAGAAGTTGAACTCACAGAAGCAGAAAGCAGAATGGTGGCGACCAGGGGCTTGGGAAGGGGAGTAGAGATTGGGAAGATCGTGGTCAAAGGGTGCAAAATTTTAGATAGAAAAAAATAAATTCAAGAGATCTGTTGTACAATGTGGCGACTAATCAGTGAAAATGTGTTATGTACTTAAACATTGCTAACAGAGTAGATCGTGAGGACTCTCACCACACTTGCAAAAATGACAACTATGTGGCCACGAACGGTGGCTCACACCTATAATCCCAGCACTTTGGGAGGCTAAGGCAAATGGATCGCTTGAGGTCAGAAGTTTGAGACCAGCCTGGGCAACATGGCCAAACCCCATCTCTATGAAAAATACAAAAATTAGCCGGGTGTGGTGGTACACACCTGTAATCCCAACTACTCGGGAGACTGAGGCATAAGAATCGCCTGACCTGGGACGTGGAGGTTGCCGTGAGCCAAGATAGCGCCACTGCACTCTAGCCTGAGTGACAGAATGAGACCATGTCTCAGAAAAAGTGAGGTGATGGATATGGTAAACATCTTGATTATGGTAATTATTTCACAATGTATACTTATGTCAAAACATGTTGTACACCTTAAATATATCCACTCTTATTTGTCAATCATATCTCAATTAAGCTGGGAAAAAATTGGTAAGGCTACTTTTGGAAATACTTTGACACTATTTCAAAAAATTGAAACTAACAATCCCTATAGCACGATCATTCCATTCCTATATGTATCCTCTAAAAAAATTCTTGCACATATGCACCAAGAAACATGTAAAAAATGTCTGTTACATAATAGGGAAAGTAAAATAAATAGAAATAGAAAAGTAACTAAAATAAAAGAAACTCGTGTGTCCATCAACAGGTACAAAAATACAAAAACTGTGATGTAGACCTATATTGGAAAGCTTCAAACGATGGCATTGAAAATGATCTCACGAATCATATCAAAAAAACTTCATGATTTTTGTTGTCATTTTACCAAGTTTATTCCAATATGTGGTTTAGAGATACTATTTTAAACAAATAAGAGGCCAGGTACAGTGGCTCACGCCTATAATCCCAGCACTTTGGGAGGCCGAGGCGGGCAGATCTCCTGAGTTCAGGAGCTTGAGACCAGCCTGGCCAACATGGTGAAGTCCTGTCTCCCTGTCTCTACTAAAAATACAAAAATTAGCTGGGCGTGGTGGCGGGCACCTGTAATCCCAGCTCTTTGGGAGGCTGAGGCAGGAGAATTGCTTGAACCCGGGAGGCAGAGGTTGCAGTGAGCCCAGATCACGCCATTACACTCCAGCCTAGGCTACAGTGTGAGACTCTGTCTTAGAACTTAAAGTAAAATAAATAAAATAAAATAAAATAAAAAAATAAAATGAACAAGAGAATGACAAGCACAGTTACTTCTGCAGAGGAGGAAAGTGGAGGATGAGAATGGAAGGATATTCTGGGTAGATGAGGTGGTCGAGATAAGATTGTAGCTCTTAATTGGATGGTGGGCTAAGTGAGGCCATGTCATTAATGTTTCATTATTTAAGCTGTTTTATAGATTCTCTTTTATTGATGAAAAATACATAATATGTGTTTGGTAAAGTGATCAAACTTTCTTGATGAAGATATCAAAAGAGAGACCCAAGACTTCATTTTCTCTTTATTTCTATATGTATCAGTTAGCTACTGCTGTGTAACAAATCACCTCAAAGGGAGCAGCTTCAAACAACACACGTTTATTATCTCGCGATTTCCATGAGTCAGGGATCTGAGCACAGCCCGGCCGGGTCTTCTTCGGCTTCAAGATCTCTCCCGGGGCTACAATCAAGGGGCCAGCGGCTTTGTGGCCATCTCAAGGTTCTGTTGACTTCATGGCCTTGTTGGCAGTTCAGTTCCTTGCTGACTGTCGGCCAGAGGCTACCCCTCAGTTCCTTGCCGTGCAGGCTTTCTGCAACAGGGTAGCTTGTTTCATCAAAGTATGCAAACTAAGAAGGCAAAAAGAGTCTGCTAGCAGAATGCAAGTCACACAATCATCTTTAAAAGGACGGGATGACATGACGCTATAAATACCAGGAGGTGAGGATTATTGGGGACCATCTGGGAGGCTCCTACCGCACAAGGCAAACCTTATGAATATGTATGGATTATATACATTGCTTTCAGGCTTCCACCAAAAATAGGATTGCCTTACAGCTCTACCAGCCTAGGACCCACCCCGGCAGGTGTGGCTTGCTTGTTTTAAGGGAGCAGAGACAGAGGGTTCCTTATATCCCACACCCAAGCCCTACAGGCACAGCAGGGCAGCTGCTGAAGGTGGAGAGGGAGTCTAACCGGTTTTCTTACTGTGCTTAGGGCAGAAAGCATTATCTCTATTTTGCCATGTAAGACTCACCACTGAGCAGTCCCTCTCTTTCCTCTGTATTACACTGACACTTCACACAATCCTCTAAACCTCATATAACCTCTAAGCAGAGATAGGCTTCATACAGGAATTTAGCCAGAATGCCACACTATTTTTCCTTGATGCAGAGAGTAGCATCTCTCTGATGGGAAGAGTCACAGAAAGCCCTGCAGAGTTTGCTGTAAGAAAATAGGCCGGGCCAGGCGCAGTGGCTCACGCCTGTAATCCCAGCGCTTTGAGAGGCCGAGGTGGGTGGATCACGAAGTCAGGAGATCGAGACCATCCTGGCTAACACGGTGAAACCCCGTCTCTACTAAAAATACAAAAAATTAGCTGAGATCGAGCCACTGCACTCCAGCCTGGGCGACAGAGTGAGAATCCCTCTCCAAAAAAAGAGAGAGAGAAAGAAAGAAAATGGTCAGGCTGGGCGTGGTGGCTCAGGCTGTAATCCCAGCACTTTAGGAGGCTGAGGTAGGTGGATTATGAGGTCAGGAGATCAAGACCGACCTGGCCAACATGGTGAAACCCCCATCTCTACTAAAAATACCAAAAAAAAAAAAAGAAAAGAAAAGAAAAATTAGCCAGGTGTGGGGGCAGGCACCTGTAATCCCAGCTACTTGGGAGGCTGAGGCAGGAGAATAGCTTAAACTTGAGAGGTGGAAGTTGCAGTGAGCCGAGACCGCACCACTGCACTCCAGCCTGAACAAGAGTGAGACCCCATTTCAAAAAAAAGAAAAAAAGAAAGAAAAAGAAAATTGTCACGATGGACTCATGTCATGCCTTTTCTCTAGAAGGAAGAATCGCAGTGAGTGGGATGGGATAGGTCTCCGGATCCATCAAAGGGCTTTCCTTAGCGTCTCTTAGGACAATGTTCTTAAAGCTTTAATGTGAATACAAGTCACCTGGGGATCTTGTTCAACTACAGATTCTAAACCAGCAGGACTGGGCTGGGATCTGCCTTTCTGATGTCCTAACAAGCTCCCAGGTGAAGCCAGTGCTGCTGGTCTGTGGTCCACACCTGGGTTAGCAATGACCAGGTGAGGGGCATCAGCAGTGGAGTAACCTGGGGAATTGTGTGTCGAGAAAGACCACACTAGGACTGGGCTGGGGGCTCAGGCCTGTAACCCCAGCACTTTGGGTAGGCCAAGGCAGGAAGATCGCTAGAGCTTAGGAGTTCAAGACCAGCCTGGGCCACAGAGTGAGACCTCATCTCTACAGTTTTTTTTTTTATTATTATTAGCTGGGTGTGGTGGTGCATGCATGCTAAATTTTTTGTTTTGTTTTTTGAGGCGGAGTCTTACTCTGTTGCCCAGGCTGGAGTGCAGTGGCACGATCTTGGCTCACTGCAACCTCTGCCTCCTGGGTTCAAGCGATTCTCCTGCCTCAGCCTCCTGAGTGGCTGGGACTGCAGGCGCCTGCCATCAGGCCTGGCTAATTTTTTTTTTTTTTTTTGTATTTTTAGTACAGATGCGATTTCACTGTGTTGCCCAGCCTGGTCTGGAACTGCTGACCTCAGGTGATGCACCTGCCTCGGCCTCCCAAAGTACTGGGATTACAGGCGAGAGTCACTATTCCCAGCCTTTTTTTTTTTTCTCTCTCTTTCAGCTACTACTTTTTCTTTTCAGCTACTCAGAAGGCTGAGGTGGGAGGATGGCTTGAACCTGGGAGGTCAAAGCTGCAGTGAGCTTGATTGCACCCCTGCACTCCAGCCTGGACAGCAGAGCAAGATCCTGCCCCCGACTCTCTCCACAAAAAGTAAGAGAAAGACCACACTAGTGCAGTGGTTCTGAACCAGGGACTATCTTGCTCCCCAGGGGACATTTGGCTATGTCTGGAGACACTGGTTGTCATAACTTTTGAACAGGGGCTATTCCTGGTATCTAATGAGTAGAGGCCGGGGATGCTTCTAAACAACCTGTAGTGCCCAGGGCAGCCCCCACGCCACAGAAGAATCTGTTCCCGCCAAGCAGAAAAGACACAGGAGTCGGCCAGCCATGGTGGCTCACACCTGTAGTCCCAGCACTTTGGGAGACCGAGGCAGGCAGATCACAAGGTCAGGAGTTCGAGACCAGCCTGGCCAATGTGGTGAAACCCCGTCTCTACTAAAAATGCAAAAATGAGCCGGGGTGGTGGCAGGTGCTTGTAGTCTTAGCTACTTGGGAGACTGAGGCATGAGAATCACTTGAACCCAGGATGTGGAGCTTGCAGTGAGCAGAGATGATGCCACTGCACTCCAGCCTGGGTGACAGAGTGAGACTCTGTCTTTAAAAAAAAAAAAAAAGAAAGACACAGGAGTGATAATGAGCCTCACTAGCGAGACAGAGAAGGAACCTGTTCTTAGAGCTCCTGGTTGTCAGCCTCCCAATTTCAACCTTCCAAGTTTTGAATCCCAGCTCAGCACCCTACTACCTATGCCAACTCGGTCAAGTAATTTGCCTCTCTGTGCCTCAGTTTCCTCTTCTGTAAAAGGGTTTAATATCAGAATCTGATAGCCCTGTTGTTAAGAGCAAATGGATCAGACATGCAGATGTCTTCTATAGAGAGAGACCCTAAGCAAGGTCAGTTAGGAAAAGCAGTGGTGCTTGTAGGAGTATTAACCTGTATCAGTTCAGGGTCTTGGGTGGCAAGAAATGGAAAATGACTGACTGCTTTGGGCAGAAAAGGAATTGATGGCAAAGATACTGGGTAGCAAGTTATTGTATATAACAAAATAGCCAGAAGACAGGTTTGTGAATGTTCTCACCACAAAGAAATGATAAATGGTGCAGGGCACGGTGGTTCATGCCTGTAATCCCAGCACTTTGGGAGTCGGAGGCAGGTGGATTGCTTGAGCTCATGAGTTTGCGATCAGCCTGGGCAACACAATGAAACCGCGTCTCTACTAAAACCAC
Organism: Papio anubis; assembly: GCF_008728515.1. Lineage (NCBI taxonomy): Eukaryota > Metazoa > Chordata > Mammalia > Primates > Cercopithecidae > Papio > Papio anubis. The sequence goes on along the minus strand of NC_044995.1, from coordinate 9,252,109 downwards.
AAAAATTAGCTGGGCTTGGTGGCTCATGCATGTAATCCCAGCACTTTGGGAAGCCGAGGAGGGCAGGTTGTGAGGTCAGGAGTTTGAGACCAGCCTGGCCAACATAGTGAAACCCCTGTCTCTACTAAAAATACAAAAAATTAGCCAGGCGTGGTGGTGGGCACCTGTCATCCCAGCTACTCGGGAGGCTGAGGCACGAAAATCACTTGACCCCGGGAGGCGGAGCTTGCAGTGAGCCGAGATCAGGCCAATGCACTCCAGCCTGGGTGACAATGTGAGACTCCATCTCAAAAAAAAAAAAAAATTAGTTGGATGTGGTGGCACATGGCACGTGCCCGTAGTCTTAGCTACTCGGGATGTTGAGGTGGGAGGATCACTTGAGCCTGGGAGGTGGAGGATGCAGTGAGCAGAGATCGCACCACTGCACTCCAGCCTGGGCAACAGAGCCACAGTCTGCCTCAAAAAAAAAAAAAAAAGATAAATGCATGAGGTGATGGATATGCTAATTACCATAATTTTATTTTTACTAATAATTTAAACGTTTAATTTTTATTTAGAATGGCACTAAATAATAATTAAACTGTGAGAAGTAATGAAAGAAGATGGAAGAAAGGAAGAAGTTTTATATTTTAATAACTTAAAGAGCATTTTTTTTTTTTGAGATGGAGTCTGGGCTTGTCGCCTAGGCTGGAGTGCAGTGGCGCCGACCTCGCTCATTACTGTAAGCCCGGGCCCCAGGTTCACGCCATTCTCCTGCCTCAGCCTCCTATAAAGGGCTTTTTTTTTTCTGCTTTTGTGTGTGTTTTTATTTTGCACTGGTCCCAGCAAATTATGTGGTTAGTCTTGCTTTCAGACCAGTATTCCAAGGAACACTACCTTGGAAAATCCTGGAAAGAAGGAATGCAAAACAGTGAGCTGAACCCTTTTAAATTAGCTAATTTCCAGTTGGGTGTGGTGGGGGCGCCTGTAGTCCCAGATACTCGGGAGTGTGAGGCAGGAGAATGACATGAACCTGGGAAGCGGAGCTTGCAGTGAGCCGAGATTGGGCCACTGCACGCCAGCCTGGGCGACAGAGTGAGAATCCGTCTCAAAAAAAAAAAAAATAGTTAATTTCCTTCCCAGTCACAGGGCAATCAAAGGGCATTGTCAGGAAACCTGGCAAAGTGAGCAGACCTGAGCTCTGCCCTTTGGCTGTGTGGCCTTCTGAAAGTTTCCTAACCTCTCTGAGCCTCAGTCTTCCCATCTGTAAAGCAGGGCAGTAACTCGCATGGGTATTGTGAGGGATGGACATCACTTATACAAAGTGTCTACATAGGGAGCTGTCAGTATATGAAAGCTATTATGACTTCTATAATTAAGTGTTCTGTTTTGGCTGGGCACGACGGCTAACACCTGTAATCCCAGTACTGTGGGTGGCTGAGGCAGGCGGATCACTTGAGGTCATCAGTTCAAGACCAGCCTGGCCAACATGGTGAAACCCTGTCAGTACTAAAAATACAAAAATTAGCTGGGGTATGGTGGTGTGGGCCTGTAGTCTTACTTGGGCCCTTGGGAGTTACTTGGGAGGCTGATGCATGAGAATTGCTTGAACCAAGGAGGTGGAGGTTGCAGTGAGCTGAGATCGTACCACTGCACTACAGTTTTATCAATAGAAGGAGACTCTGTCTCAAAAAAATAAAGAGTTCTGTTATTTCTAGGACCCTTTATTAGTCAGGGTTCTCCACGGGACAGAACCGATAGGATACATGTATATGCAAAAGGGAGTTTATAAGGAAAATTGGCTCACACGACTACAATGCCACATCCCAGCCCTTTGGGAGGCCAAGGCGGGTGGATGCCCTGAGGTTGGGAGTTCAAGACCAACCTAACATGGAGACACCCCGTTTCTACTAAAAATACAAAATTAACTGGGCCTGGTGGTGCGCGCCTGTAGTCCCAGCTACTTGGGAGGCTGAGGCGGGAGAATCGCTTGAGCCTGGGAGGCAGAGGTTGTGGCGAGTTGAGATTGCGCCACTGCACTCTAGCCTCTGGCCTGGGTAACAACAGCGAAACTCCGTCCTCAAAAAAAAAAAAAAAAGAAAAGAAAAGAAAAAACGTTCAGATGTGGAGGCTCACGTCTGTAATCCCAGCACTTTCCGGTGGTCGAGGCGGGCGGATCATGACGTCAGGAGATCGAGACCATTCTGGCCAATATGATGAAACCCCATCTCTACTAAAAATACAAAAATTAACTGGGTGTGGTGGTGTGTCCCTGTAATCCCAGCTACTTGGGAGGCTGAGGCAGGAGAATCACTTGAACCAGGGAGTCAGAGGTTGCAGTGAGCCGAGATCTCGCCACTGCACTCCAGCCTGGGTGACACAGCCAGACTCCATCTCTTAAAAAAAAAAAAAAAAAAATCCCACGTGGGGCCGTGTGATGGGGGAACCCAATCTCTACCTCAAAGGATTGGACAGAGAGCACCTTTCCTTCCACAAAGGAAGGCAGAACCAGACTTCCCACTGAGACTCAGACTGACAGGGACCTCTTTCCAAGTGGCAAAAAGGTTCATACACAGAAAGCGGAAAATGACAAATTATGACTTGCCACCGTGCATAGCAGCCAAGGTGGTTCCCAAAATAAAACCTCTTCCCACACACTTTGTGACAGGTGCCCCAAGTCTTTTTTTTTTTTTTTTTTTTTTTTGTAATTTAAGGAGATCGACAAACCTGTGGGTGAGGAGGTTGGTAAAGGCTGAGTTCTTCTCCAACATCTTATTATAAAATTTTTTCAAGCATAGAGAGAGTTGAAAGAATCTTAGAATGAATACCCCATCCACACCAACCAGACACCCAGACTCAATCATTCACAATTTTTTTTTTTTTTTTTTTTTTTTTTTTGAGACAGAGTCCTGCTCTGTTGCCCAGGCTGGAGTGCAGTGGCATGATCTTGACTTACTGCAACCTCCGCCTCCCGGATTCAAGCGGTTCTCCTGCCTCAGCCTCCCACATAACTGGGATTACAGGTGTCTGCCACCACGCCCGGCTCAATGTTTTTTGTATTTTTGGTAGAGACAGGGTTTCATCATGTTGACCAGGCTACTTTCGAACTCCTGACCTCAAGTGATCTGCCCGCCTCGGCCTCCCGAAGCACTGGGATGACAGGTGTGAGCCAACATGCCCAGCTAATTTTTCTATTTTTAGTAGAGACAGGGTTTCATCATGTTGACCAGGCTGGTCTTGAATTCCTGAGCTATTGATCTGCCCGCCTCAGCCTCCCAAAGTGCTGGGATTACAGGTGTGAGCCACCACACCTGGCCATTTCACACATCTTAAGTACACCATTAACTGTGTGTGTGTGTGTGTGGCGGGGGTTATTTATTTATTTATTTATTTATTTATTTGTTGAGATGGCGTCTCGCTCTGTCGCCCAGGCTGGAGTGCAGTGGCATGATCTCAGCTCACTGCAACCTCTGCCTCCCCGGTTCAAGCGATTCTCCTGCCTCAGCCTCCCGAGTAGCTGGGACTACAGGCGCCCGCCACCACGCCCGACTACTTTTTTGTATTTTTAGTAGAGACGGGGTTTCACCGTGTTAGCCAGGATGGTCTCGATCTCCTGACCTATTGATCCGCCCACCTCGGCCTCCCAAAGTACTGGGATTACAGGCGTGAGTCACCGCTCCTGGCCTAAGTGTGTTTCAAAATTATATACTGAAGCTCCTATGGAGACATAGAACACGGCATTGTCACAGCAAGCTCCCGAATGCACCTGCCCAGTCACATCCCGCCTTTACTTTCCTGGAGGCCACCGTTCCTCTGATATTATTATTATTTTTTCACTATAGTCTAATTTCCACTGTTCCGGGACTTCACACAAGCAGAGTCATAAACTCTCAGAAAGCTAAACTCTCCTCTCTGGCTCTCACTCAGCTCGGTGTCTCTGAGATTCCTCCGTGCCGCTGTGTGTGTCCACAGTCCGTTCGCTTTTACTGTGGCGCAGGATTGCCTTGTACGGGGTTCCGTCGTTTCTTTATCCTTTCTTCTGCTGATGAACACCTGGCCGTTTCCAGTCTTGGGGGTTCTTGTGAACACAGCTACCATTAACTTTTTTTTTTTTTTTTTGAGACAGTCTCGTTCTCTCGCCCAGGCTAGAGTGCAGTGGCGTCATCTTGACTCACTGCAACCTCTGCCTCCCGGTGCAGGCGATTCTCCTGCCTCAGCCTCCCGAGTAGCTGGGATTACAGGCATTTGCCACTGCACCCGGCTAATTTTTTTTTTTTAGTAGAGACAGGGGTTTCACCATGTTGGCCAGGCTAGTCTCCAACTCCTGACCTCAGGTGATCCACCCATCTCAGCCTCCCAAAGTGCTCGATTATAGGCTTGAGCCACCGGCCAAGCCAACAACTCTTTCAATCACACCTTTCACATGCAAACCAACCAGTCCAGAGCGCAGCCCCCAGCCACCTTCCTTTCTGAGTTCTCACACTCAAGGCTGCTGTGCACCTGCCTTCATCACCCAGGGCCAGGAACCATACCGCTAGAGTAGTAGGATGTGGGAAAGTCACTTGACCCGTTAGACCTTGGTTGCCTCTTTTTTTTTTTTTTTTTTTTTTTTGAGACGGACTCTTGCTCTGTCGCCCAGGCTGGAGTGCAGTGGCACTATCTCGGCTCACTGCAAGCTCCGCCTCCCCGGGTTCCCGCCATTCTCCTGCCTCAGCCTCCCGAGTAGCTGGGACTACAGGCGCCCGGCTAATTTTTTGTATTTTTTTAGTAGAGACGGGGTTTCACCGTGTTAGCCAGGATGGTCTCGATCTCCTGACCTCGTGATCCGCCCGTCTCGGCCTCCCAAAGTGCTGGGATTACAGGCGTGAGCCACCGCGCCCTGCCTGAAATGCACAAATCTTAAGTGAGTGACACATGCAGACACTGGTCCAAAACAACCCTCATCAAGATACGGAATGATTTCCTTTGTTCCAGAAAGTTCCCCCAGCCCCCTTCCCAGTCACCCTGACCCTACTCACCCAGAGGCAACCACTGTTCTGATTGTTTTTGCTACCATATGCTGATTATGTCTGTTTGGAAAATCATCTAACTGAACTCATAGAGTACGTCCTTCTTTGTGTCTGACACTCAGCACAATAATTTTGAGACCTACCCGTATTGTGCATGCATTATTAGCTTGTGCCTTTCCATTGCTAAGTGGTATTCCATTCTGTGGCTATATGACATATCTTGATCCATTCACCTGTTGACAGGCATGCAGGCTGTTTCCAGCCTGAGGCTATTATGAATAAAGCTGCTGTAAACAGTCTTGCACAATTCTTAGTATGGATACATATTTTCCTTTCTTTGGGGTAAAAGTAGAATTGTTGACCGGGTGCAGTAGCTCACGCCTGTAATCCCAGCACTTTGGGAGGCCAAGGCGGGCAGATCATGAGGTCAGGAGTTCGAGACCAGCGTGGCCAACGTGGTGAAACCCTGTATCTACTAAAAATAGAAAAATTAGCCGGGCGTGGTGGTGCACGCCTGTAGTCCCAGCTACTCGGGAGGCTGAGGCAGAATCACTTAAATCCGGGAGGCAGAGGTTGCAGTGAGCCAATATTGCACCACTGCACTCCAGCCTGGGTGACAGAGTGAGACTCCGTCTAAAAACAAAAAGCAAAAACCAAAAAAGAGTAGAATTGTTGGGTCATGGGATAGGTGTGGGCTTAGCTTTGTAAGAAGCTGCCAGGCCTTTTCCTAAAGGGTTTGTACCCTTTACTCTCTCATCAATAATGTATAACAGTCGGGTGCTTTATTCCTGGAATCTGTGGATCTCAGGCCTGCTTTGGGCTGTCGGTATTTCACTGCGGTTGAATGCAGCTCTATTAGTCAGATTTGTCCAACGAAAGAAAACCAAAGAGCTATAGAGAGAGATACCAGTGGAGGTTTATTATGAGAACTTTTCTTACACAATTCTGGAGGCTGAGAAGTCCCACGACCTGCTGTCTATAAGCTGAAGAACCAGGAAAGCTGGTGGTATCATTCGGTCTGAGGCTAAAGGCATGAGGACCACGAAATTTGTTGTCCTAGGGCAAGAGAAAATGGACGTGCCAGTTAAGAAAACACAGTGAATTCGCCCTTCCTCTGCTTTTTGTTCTATTCAAGCCTCCAGCAGATTGGATGATGCCCGCCCACATTGGTGAGGGAGAACTTCTTTACTCAGTCTACTGATTCAAATGCTCACCTCTTCCAGAAACACCCCCACAGACACATCCAGAAATAATGTCTTACCAGCTATCTGGGCATCCCTTAGGCCAGTCAAGTTGACGCATAAAATTAACCATGACATCAGCTTATTTAATAAACTGGCTATATCTGCATATTTGCTCATTTGCCTAATGAGTTATCTCTATCACGCTCTGTGAAAGCAGAGATTTTCATTCGTTTAGTTCACTGCTGAATTCCCAGGGCCTAGAACAGTGCCTGACACCTAGTCGCTGTCCAATAAATACATACTTGGGGAATGAACAAACCAATGAATGTACGGATTCTTTTTTATTATTAATAGATCCTGGGACTTACTGAACAGTCTGGCAGCTATTAAACATTTAATGGAAAGAAAGGAGGGGAGAAAGAAGGAAGAAGGAAGGTAGGAATGAAGGAAAGAAGGAAAGAGGGAAGAAAGGAAGGGAAAGAGGAAGGAAGGAAGGAAGGAGAAAGGAAGGGAGGAAGGAAAGGAGGAAGGAGGGAAGGAAGGAAGGAAAAAAGGAACAGAAGGAGGGAAGGAAGGAAGGAGGAAGGAAGGGAGGGAGGAAGGAAGGGAGGGAGGAAGGAGGGAAGGAAGGAAGGAAAAAAGGAAGAGAGGGACGAAGAAGGAAGGAAGGAGAAAGGAAGGGAGGGAGGGCTGAAGAAAGGAAGAAAGGGAGGGAGAGAAGAAAGGAAGGAAGGCCAGAAGGCAGGAAGGGGGAGGGAGGGAAGGAGGGAAAGAGGAAGGAAGGAAGGGAGGGAGGGAAAGATCATAAGGATGACTGAACATCTGAAGGCTGAACAGCTTTATCTATTTATGCCTTTTCTGGTCATTTTCTTATCTTCTTGTGAATTCATTCACTTACTTTGCTTTCCTCCTATTTGGGAGATATGCCATCACCACCATAATTCAGTAGCACATGTTAAGCACTAGCTCAGCAAACACTTCCCGCGTGTTCACTCAATCTCACAACAGCCCTGTGGAATTAGTTAAGGTTACTCTCTCTCTTTTTTTTTTCTGAGACAGAGTTTCACTCTTGTTGCCCAGGCTGGAGTGAAGTGGTACGATCTCAGCTCACTGCAACCTCCGTCTCCCGAATTCAAGTGATTCTCCTGCCTCAGCCTCCAGAGTCGCTGGGATTATAGGCGCCCGCCACCACGCTCAGCTAATTTTTGTTATTTTTAGTAGAGACAGGGTTTTGCCATGTCGGCCAGGCTGGTCTCGAACTCCTGGCCTCAGGTGATCCACCCGCCTCGGCCTCCCAAAGTGCTGGGATTACAGGCGTGAGCCACTGCGCCTGGCCAAGGTTACTATTTTCATCCTATTTATGTGAACCAAAAGCACAGAGAGTTGAGAAAAGTGTCTAAGGTCACCGAGCTAATAAAGAGCTGAGACAGGAGGGTTGAAACCAGATAGTGTGACTGCAAAGCCTGAGCTCTTAGTCATGCCAATCATGAACTAAACAGCGTCCTTCATTTGTGTCTCTGTTCAAATATCACCCAAATGGAGACAGAGACATGCCGCGAGCACCTTCTGTTACATAAGTAGCAACCACGGGGCGCGGTGGCTCACGCCTGTAATCCCAGCACTTTGGGAGGCTGAGGCGGGTGGATCACGAGGTCAGGAGTTCAAGACAAGCCTGGCCAAGATGGTGAAACCCCATCTCTACTAAAAATACAAAAAATTACCTGGGTGTGGTGGCAGGCACCTGTAATCCCAGCTACTCGGGAGGCTGAGGCAGAGAATTGCTTGAACTGGGTAGGTGGAGGTTACAGTGAACTGAGATCATGCCACTGCACTCCAGCCGGGGCAACAGAGCAAGACACTATCGCAAAAAAAAAAGAAAAAAAAAAAAAAAAAAAAAAGAAAGGGAGCAATCCCCCTATGCCCCCATCCCCACCACATCCACTCACATCTATGTGTTGCTTCCTCTTACCTGATAGTACAGACTCGGCTCACTGTTCATTCCTCAATTTTCTACCTTCTCTACTCCGGCAGTTTTAGTTGTGCCAACGGGAAACTTTGTCTTTTTTGCTTATCCCCGTGTCTCCAGAACGTGCAGCAGTGCCTAGGACATAGTAGGCATCGATATGTGTGTGGGGGACAGACACATCTGTGGTCCTGATTTATTGAGGAAGGAAAGAAGGAAGGAAGGAAGGAAGGAAGGAAGGAAGGAAGGAAGGAAGGAAGGAAGGAAGGAAAAAAGGAAGAGAAGGAGGAAGGAGGGAAGGAAGGAGGGGAAGGAGGAAGGAAGGGAGGAAGGGAAGGAAAAAAGGAAGAGAAGGAGGAAGGAGGAAAGGAAGGGAGGAAGGAGGAAGGAAGGGAGGGAGGAAGGAAGGAAAAAAGGAAGAGAAGGAGGAAGGAGAGAAGGATGGAAGGAGGAAGGAAGGGAGGAAGGGAAGAAAAAAGGAAGAGAAGGAGGAAGGAGGGAAGGAAGGAAGGGAGGGAGGAGGGAAGGAGGGAAGGAGGGCACAGCACACGTGGTCCTGATTTATTGAGAGCCTACTACATGCTAGGCACAGGGCCGAGCACTTGGAAATCTCTCCTGGCATCCTTACAGCCACTCAGTTAAGCAGGCAAGTCTCCCAAAGCTTAAGCCATGGGAAGCACATGCTGAATCCTTCAGCCAGGAGCTGCCCTTGCCTTCTGTCAGCAGAAGCTGGTCAAGAGGCCTTCCTGGAGGGGGCAGCATCACCGCTTGCCCCAAGCTTCCCTCCCATCTCTGTAGCTGCTCCTTCTCAGTCTTTTTGTGGGCCCCTCTTTCTCCACTTGTCCCTTTCATGCCTGTGGTACTCCATGCCTGGCTAGACCAGAGCTTACAAACCAGCCAGCTCCAACCCACAGACAGGTTTTATTTGGCCCACACAGCATTTTTTTTTTTTTTCATATTGAATTAGTTTTAACATTTAAAAGCTGAGGGATTTTGCTTTTAAAAATATCCAGATTTCTGCCTTCTCTTGGAAATTTGGAACATCTGGTGGTGCCAGGTCCCTCTTCCCATATGGCAAGCGTTGGCTGAAACGAAATAGCAACAACCATGTTCTCTGAGCTCCCCTCTACCAGGGGGTTTGCACACGTCCCAAGCCGTGAATGAACACCTGTAGAACCTGAGATAGTTTGGGGGTGGTATTCGGCCAAGGGCTCTAGAAATACCCAAAGGCCACCTGGAATGACCGTTTTCCTCAGCAGAAACAGACCCAGGGAACCACAGCCAGAGAAGGTGGAGATAACACATTTCTGTCAGGCAGCAATGCAGATGTCCCATGCAGGAGGATGGATGTCCTAGGTTTAATCCATACAGGCTAAGCCATTCTCTAAAGAGGTCTGCCTTCTGGGGCCCAAAACACGTGCGAGGGAGACAGAGAGGTGGGGACAGAAAGAGCTGGAGTAAAACAGAGAGAGAGAGATAAAGAGAGAGAGAGACAGAGAGATAGAGAGATAGATAGAGAGAGACAGACAGAGAGAGAGACAGAGAGAGAGAGACACACAGAGAGAGAAAGAGACAGAGAGAGAGAGAGAGAGAGAGACTCCATCAATTTAAAGTTTTTTTCTAGGGGAATAGCATATGTGGTGACTATGGGATGTGTGTGTGTATTTCATGTAAGAAAGCAGCATGCTGCGGACATAGCAGTAAGAACAAAGCAATGAGCTTTCCCTGGAAGCTAATATAACTTACTTCTACTTAGTAACAGTTACCCCTTTTCTTTTTTAAGACAGAGTCTCACTCTGTCACCCAGGCTGGAGTACAGTAGCGCAATTTCAGCTCACTGCAACCTCCGCCTCTTGGGTTCAAGCTATTCTCATGCCTTGGCCTCCTGAGTAGCTGGGATTACAGGCACATGTCACCATGTCCAGCTAATTTTTTGTACTGTTAGTAGAGACAGGGTGTTTGTTTGTTTGTTTGTTTTGAGACAGAGTCTTGCTCTGTGACCCAGGCCAGAGTGCAATGATGCAATCTCGGCTCACTGCAACCTCCGCCTCCCAGGTTCGAGCAATTCTCCTGTCTCAGCCTCCCGAGTAGCTGGCACTACGGGCGTGTGCCACCACGCTGACTAATTTTTGTATTTTTAGTAGAGATGGGGTTTCACCATATCGGCCAGGCTGGTCTCGAACTCCTGACCTCAAGTGATCCACCCACCTTGGCCTTTCAAAGTGCTGGGATTACAGGTATGAGCCACCACGCCCAGCTTGTTTGTTTGTTTTTTGAAATGGAGTCCCACTCTGTCGTTCAGGCTGGAGAGCAGTGGTGCAATCTCGGTTCGCTGCAACCTCCACCTCCTGGATTCAAGCAATTCTCTTGCCTCAGCCTCCCGAGTAGCTGGGATTACAGGCACACACCACCATGCCGGGCTAATTTTTTTGTATGTTTAGTAGAGACGGGGTTTCGCCATGTTGGCCAGGCTGGCCTCAAATTCCTGACCTCAGGTGATCCACTGGCCTCGGCCTCCCAAAGTGCTGGGATTACAGGTGTGAGCCACCGGGCTCGGCCGAGACAGGGTTTTACCATGTTGGCCAAGCTGGTCTTGAACTCCTGACCTCAAGTGATCTACCCACCTCCACCTTTCCAGGTGCTGAGATTACAGGCTTGAGCCACTGCGCCCAGCCCCCAGTTACCCCTTTTCTAACACCAACCCAGATTGTTCTCTGCAATTTGGGGTTCATGTTTCTCAGGTGGCAATCCAACATCCATCAGCCAGCCACAAAACAATTTAGAAGGTTGTGACCAGATTTGTATTATAAAATAGAAGTAACAGAGGATAGAAATTATCCAAGAGCACTGCACATAGTGGTCAGAAACTTTTTACTTTGTGTGTGTGTGTGTTTGTGTGTGTGTGTGTGTGTATACTAGATCATAACATAAAATGTATTTCTCACTGTGGGTTGTGGCCCCATAAATTGGAAACCACTAATCTAGAATATTATCCTTATGGAAAGGGCTGATGCAGGGCCAAACGATGAAGGGCATAAACTTAGGGCTGAGGGTATGATTTGATTCTCTGGGCAATATGAAGCCACTGAACTCTATTGGGTTGCAGAGTCACCACCAGCACCTCACTGTCCTGCACTCTGATGTACACACACCCAACTGTGCACATCATGACATTTGGAATTCTTCCCATTTGCAAATCCTGCTGCTACAACAAACACTGGCTGTGGACATGATGCAAGAGATTGTCAGAACAAGAGTTTTAGAATACACTAATCTTAGCCCTAAAGCGTTAAGCCTTCATTTTACAGACAGAAAAAGAGAGACTCCAAGATGGAAAACTACTTGCCTAGAGTCATTCAATACACCTCTGACTGCTCATCTCAGGATCTTCTTCATCCCCAAGCCCCAGGTAGAGCACCTGGCTGGGAATGGTGGAGAACATGACTCTAGGCAGAACCACAGAAGACCTGGGGTAGTGAGGAGAAGGGGTGTCTGTGTGTGTGTGTGTGTGAGAGAGAGAGAGAGACAGAGATAAGGTGCCTATTCTCACTCTCCCATTTCATCATCAATACCATCACCAATATCACTATTCTTTATCTTCTGACACATTAATTAGAAATTTTAATGACATTATTACTTATTCTTTATTTTACGACATTACATTACATTACACACACACATTTATTACTTATTACTTATTATTTTCATGATTCTTTATGAGACATGACATGACACATTATTACTTTAATGACATTTATCTTTATTTACTACGACATGACATGACATTACTTCATTTATTACGACATTTACATTTATCTTTATTTATTTATCTTTATTTACTTTACATTATTATTATTACATTTATACATTACTATTGTTTACATTACACATGACATTACTTATTTATTATTTACATGATATTTATTCACCATCATCACCATCATCATCACCATCACCATCACCACCACCATCATCATCACCATCACCATCATCATCACCATCACCGTCACTGTCACCATCATCATGACACCGTATCACGAACATAATCACCACCATCATTATCATCACCACCACCACCTCCACTACCACCAGCATTCCTCTTTTCCCTAGTCCTTTCTTGTCAATCTGGAGCAAAATATGGAAATGGGGTAAGTGAAGCACTAGTCTCCCTTCTTTCACTCATCCCAATCCCCACAAGAGAGGCCACGTGTGTGGTTTTCAGATGGCAAAGTCTCATCCTGCCTTACAGCAAGAGGGGACCCCTGGGGCCAGATTCCTGAGCACCTAGTTTTGGCTGCAATAATGACAGTCTGGGTGATGATGTCATAGTGGCCAAGTCCCCTCCCAGGGCTGGCACTTCCCCATCTATCAGTGTGGCATCGGAGGATTCCAGTGAGATGTAACATGGGGAGTGGCTGGAAAAATACTTTGTAACTGTACGGCGAATGCCAAGGGGCAGGGGTTGTTGTACACACGGAAGCAATCCTGAGTCAGTTTGCAGGAAGGGAAGGGCCCCTTTATATAGATGGCCAGGGTCCTTATGCAGGTAGAAGGGGTCCTTATGCAGATATGAAGGCTTCTTACACAGGCGTGTGGATTTTACAGTACGTTCTGGAGTAGCCTATACACACAGGAGGGTTTGTGCTTAGAAGCTGTGTCCTTATACAGGTTAGGAATAAAAGTGGGACGGAGATTTTACAGAAACACGGGCATCTTTTACAGGTGAGAGCACTTTCATACACAGAGGAATTTTTATCCGTGGAACTGGCCGCTCTTTGTAAAACGCTCTGTACTTACTAGCGACCTTTACGCAGACATGAAGGTTCTCCATAAGGATAAAGGGATCATTAGGTTTTAGGGTGAAATAACAGTATGAGTGGCCTCTTATGGATAAGGAGGGCTGTTTTCAATCGCGGTGCAAGCCAGCTCTCCGGATGCCACCGACGCCAGCAGCGCGGTACCTGCGCGGGCAGCAGGTGGGAGCCGCGACCACGGTGGGGGCGGGAGGAGGGGGGAGTGGAGCGCCGGAGCCTCCCGACTCCCGCAGTCCCCGCCGCGACCACCAGGGGCAGCACCGTCCCCGCCCGGCCCGCGCCTCCCTCCCCCCAATCTCCGCCCCCCCCCCCCCGCCTCCCCCCCCCGCTCCCGCTCCCCTGAGCCCAGCCAGACCCCGCGCCGCCCGCGCCCCGCTCGACTCCGGAGGCTCCCGCAGCCCCGGCGTCCGCCCCGCTGCCCCCTCCCCCGGGGGCCATGGGGGCGCCCCCGGGCTACCGGCCCTCGGCTTGGGTGCATCTCCTCCACCAGCTGCCCCGCGCCGACTTCCAGCTCCGCCCGGTGCCCAGCGGTTTCGCGCCCCAAGAGCAGGAATACCAGCAGGTGGGACCGGGCGCCAGGGCCTGGGGGCCAGGGCTGGGGGCCGGAGCTCCTGGGTCCCGAGGGAGGAGGGGGCTGGGTCACAGATCTCCTGAGCTCCCCCGGAGGCTGGGGGCCGGCCCGGACTTTGGGGTTGCGAAGGGAGGAGGAGCCTGGGGCTTCCATACCTGGAGGTTCTCCCGGGACGCGCGCTCGCGCGGGGTCCAGACCTCGAGCTCTCTCAATAAGGGAAGGCTGGGGGCCTGGACCCCTGAGTTCATGGAGTGGAGGGGAGGGGGGGCCCGGATTCCCGGGTGTCTGATACCTGCCTGGGAAGCTGGCCTCCAGGGTCATCGGGAGGTTAGGTCTACTCTCCCTGCCCTAAAAGATGACCCAGCCCCACAGGATCAGAGCAGGTCAATATGTCCCAGATAAGGCGGGACCCAGGAGACAGCGGACCTGATAACGGTGGAGGGGAAAACGCTGGCTTCTGGGGTGCTGGGATGGGATTGAAAGTCTGAAATGGGGAAGGGGGCTCAAGGGGCTGAGTGCCAGGGCTGGAAAATGAAGGCGCGCTGGGAGAGAAAGCTTCCTGCCCGTCCCAAGAAAGAAGGGGTGGTCAGGACGCTGCAGGGGTGAGGGCCGAGATGAGGCTGGGTTTGGGGAGCCTCGGGATGACAGACCCGGGTCCCGAGGGTGGGGCCGGTGTGGGAACCTCGCAGAAGCCGGGGTCCCTGGGGAAGGGACCCAGCTCGGGGCAGCTCCAACGGGCGAAAGAGCTGTCCTCTGACCCAGTTTAATTCAAGTCCTTGACTTTGAGATTAATGAGGAGAAAGGCTCGGCAGAGCTGGGCACGCGTGGGGGTGCAGGGAGTCCCGATGTGGCCCCAGGACCCTGCCGATGGGGCCTGAGTCCCTGGGCGCTGTCCTGGGTTGCTCCTGGGAAAAGGGGGCTGGGATTGGAGAGCTCAGGGGGCGTGGAGGGGGTCCCAGAAAAGCGCGGAGGGGATGCGTGCTGTGTTCTGAGCTATTTGGGTCATGGCTGGCACAGCCCTGAGCAGCTCTTCCCCGCCTGCTCCTCGCCCGCCCCCTCTCCCCACACACGGGGACCGCCGTCCCCTCGCCCACAGCCTCGCGATTACACAACGGCCACCTCCAACCCCGCTGCTCCACCGGCTCGGGCCTGGGTCCAGACTCACGCCCGCTCTGGCCCCGAGACCTCCCGAAGCCTTACGCGGGGATCCGCGGCCCCAGTCACCGCCAGAGGCACGGGTTTGGGGGAGCCTCACTCCGCCCCCATGGTCGGGGGTCAGGGTCAGGGTGGCAGGGATGCGCAGGCAGAGCCCCACAGCCGAGTGGGGAGAGGGGGACCCCTCCAGGGACGCGACCACCGTGGGCACAGCTGCAGACACAGCCAGGGCCTCTGGGACACTGGCCCGCGGGGAGGCACACAGCCACACACACACACACTCACCCGCATATGCACAGGCACACACACACGCCCACTTACTGCCAGCACACTCATATGCACACACTCACATATGCACAGGCACACTCAGACACGCCCACTTACTCCCATTACACACACGCTCTCTTACTCCCATTACACACTCACATGCACTCACACACATGCACAGGTACACTCAGACATGCCCATTTACTTTCATTACACACCTGCACACATACATATGCACAGGCACACACACACGTCCACTTAATCTTATTACACACATGCACTCACATATGCACAGGCACACTCAGACACGCCCACTTACTCCCAGTACACACTCACATCTGCACAGGCACACACACGCTCCCATTACACACTCACATGCACACACTCCCATTACACACTCACATCTGCACAGGCACACACACGCCCACTTACTCTCATTATACACCACATGCACACACCTATGCACACACATACCCATTTACTACTCCCACTATGCACTCACACCCACATACAACACGCGCATATGGACACATGCATACACTCACGTGGCTAGACCCACTTACACATACACAATCACACATATGCACACACACACTGCACACAGTGACTCAACACACGCTCACATACACACATAAGCATTTGTTCCCATATACAAGCACACACTGCACTTATATATATATGCTCACACACTCATGCATGCACAGTTACACATACACGTTTATACTCCCATATACACACACATGCACATACACATTGATACATTTCACATTCACATATACACACACACGCACACATATATTGACTCTAACATTCATGTGCACACACACCCTCACATGCAGTCACGCATCCACACACACTCACCCACACTGTTACACACACACAACTGGACCCACTCACAGACCCAAGGAACTGTGCCCAGAACACGCAAATGCCCACAGATGTTCTCATTTGCAGACACCAGTGCACCCAGGAGACACGCTCAGGTGCATCCTCATCTCATGGAGACAACCCAAAGATAAAAACATCCAGTCTCACACCAGAAACACAAACACTGCACACACTTAGGACACACACAACACACCACTGTGCCACTGTGTGTGTGTGTCTGTATGTGTGTGTGTGGACAAAGGCAGAAACACCATGGTTTAGGGGAAACAGCCTTGGCAAGTCCAGAAGTGTGACTCTGATCCCAATGTTGTCCCTCCAAGCTCCGGGGCTCAGTACAAACCCCCTGGGCCACTGTGGTCCTCTGGGCCTCTGGGACCGCACAGGTCAGCTGTAAAATCCCCGCCACGTGGACACCCTGTTATTCTGCAAGGCTTTCCCCACCGCAGAATGTTTCCACTGCCTGCCTCTGTCTGCCCGGGCCTTGGCTCTCTCAGCCTCTCTGTCCTTGTGTGTCTCTCCTGTCTCTATAGTGTTCTCACGCTCTCTCTCCCTTACTCTGCTCTTCTGATTTGATCTCTTTTGCTCTCTGCCTTTTTCTGACTCATGCCCAAACCTTGTCTTATCTTTGTCTCTTTTTTTGGTTGTGTCTTTCTGCCTGAGCCTCCCTCCATCTCTGTCTCTCTCTCTGTTCTGTCTTCATTCTCCCAGTTTCCATTTCTGAGTCTTGCAGACACACACACACACACACACACACACACACGTTGCCACACAGCCCCTCGCCCCGTCTCTGGGTGACAAGCTCAGGTGCAGTGGGGTGTGGCGCTTAGCAGCAGGGGAGACAGTGAGCAGGGAGGAGAGGGGGAGGAAGCACACCTCCCCCAGCCTGGCCCGAGGCACCAGGAACAGGTGCCCCCACACCCCCACTGGCCCCCTGATCCCACACAATTGTGGAGGGGCCTTGGGAAATGCTCCATTCCAACTGCCGGCTGCAGAAGGAAACCCAGGCTCGGAGAAGGGGTGGTTCCTGCTAAAGGTTGCACAGCTATGGGAGGGCAGAGCAGACCTGGGACCCAAGGCTGGGGGCCCCCAGTTGGAAGCTCCCTCCAGCAAGCTGGCCCTGACACCTGGAGCCCCAGCTGCCGGCCTGGGAGGGGCTGGGCCCCAATCTCCCCCAAGATTAGGCCAGGGATGCCTCCCACCTTCACTCTGACGTCCCAGACCCCGACCCCCAAGCCACGCAGGAAGGGGGATCTGAGTGTGGAACACGCTGGTGCCCTCGGAGGCCTGATGTCACCCCCTTCCCCAGGCCTTGTTGCTGGTGGCGGCCTTGGCGGGCCTGGGCTTGGGCCTGAGCCTCATTTTCATCGCTGTCTACCTCATCCGCTTCTGCTGCTGCCGGCCCCCCGAGCCTCCCGGGTCCAAGACCCCCTCGCCCGGAGGAGGCTGCGTCACCTGGAGCTGCATTGTCGCCCTTCTCGCCGGCTGGTAATGGGGCCCCAGGGTGGGTGGGCGGTGGGGACAGGGCTCCCCAAGCTCTCTGCTGGCCTTCCTGGGGGTGTCCTCCGGGGACGTGGAGGAAGCAGACAGGAAGGAGAAAATTCCCTCGTCCCTCTCCCCGCCATTTGCAAGCCCGCTTCAGCACACAGCAGGAAGGACTCTTCCATTCGATGGATGGAGAAAGTGAGGTTCTGGAGAGGAAGTGAATCAAGGGCAGCCATCTGGTGAGAAGGTGCAGGGGCAGTCAGATGGCTTGGTTTTGGTGGCTCTCCCATTGAAGAGCCGTGTGACCTAAGGGAGTGATAGTCTCCCTGGGCCTCAATGTCCACCTCTGTAAAGTGGGTATTACCGTCTCACCCACCTCCTGCTGGGGTAAGATGGAGAGAAAGCACGGTGTCTGGCTTGCAGCTACTCTCAGCCAACGTTAACTGGTGATGTCTGTCATTCCGTCATTCACCAGTTCATTCATTCGACAACTATTTATTGAGTATCTACTATGTGCCAGATACTGACCAAGCCAGGCAAGGAGCCCCTCATGCAGCTTATGTTCTAATCAGGGAGACAGACGATAAATAGATACTCACCCTCCAAGAGCACCTCATCTGTGCCCAGACCTGAGCTGGTCTAATTCCTTCTCACAATAATGCTGCTGGATTCAGGGGTATCAGGCCCAGTTTCCAAAGAGGAAAGCTCAGGGACAGAGGGGAGGTCACCTTTCAAGGCCACGTGGTTTAAGAGGCAGCATGGAGATTCAGACCCAGGTTAGTAGGACCCCGTCACACCCCGCAAAGGGAGTTTAGGGGGCTTCCAATGTGAACACACCACCTACCAAGAGCAAGCTCTGAGCATAGCCCCCTCCCCGGCACAGCGGCACCCACAAGTTACAGACGGCTATCTTCTTCCACAGACGGCGGGGGGGCGGTCCCACAGGGCCAGCGGCCTGCCCCCAGACCCACAGTGGGCAAGGGGAGGGACCTGTATGGGTGCCCTGTATCCAGGACGCTTCCTCCTCCAGCTCTCTGGCGTGGGGGGAGACAGGGGAGGTGGACAAAGGCCCAGTGGGGGAGAGACACGGCCCCAGCCCCCGCAGCCTGGGGGGAACTGGGAACAAGAGGAGCTTTGTAGGACTCCAAACAATGGGGCGGGGACACTGGGCGTCCGACCCCGAGGGATGGGGGTGGAGGCCCAGCCGGGGCTGGGAACTGTGAGGGTGTCAGGCTCCCGCCCCCTCCACTGCGGGACACCGGCCGGGGGCGGGGACGGGAGGGGTCTGGGGCCCCACATTCAGGCCCCACAATGGAGCTCTGTGTGTTGGCAGGGCCCGGGCGGGGGCACGGCTTCTGGCCCATCCTCCAGCCTCCCTCCCACATTCCCTTACTTCCCTCCCAGCTGGCCAGACGCTTGGGTCCCGGGTGGGGGAAGGCTGAGAGCTCCAGGCTCAGCGTCCCCCCCAGGAGATGGTGACAGCTGCCCCCTCGTACCCTTAGGAACCCCCAGCAGGTGGGGGCGGGGGACGTCTCAGCACGAGGGGTTGACGCTGCGGACTCCAAGGACCCTAGGGCACCCTAGGACAGGTGCCAGGAGGGCTGCCTGCCTGGCAAAGGATGCAGGGGAAGGGTGTGGGGCAGGCAGTCATCGGGAGGGGAAGACGGCCCATCCCGAAGCTGGGTGTGACTGGGGTTCTGCTCCAGGGAGGTGCGAGTTAAATCGGGGGCTCCCTCCCCCCTACCACTCCACCCACCATTAGCATCACAATGACGTCCCTCCGCTGGGGGAGTGAGGCCTTCCCGTTACCTTGGCAACCGATGGGGGCCAGGCTGAAGTCGCCCTTTTCCCACGGGCTGGACCAATGGGGTGGGGCTGAGAGATGGGAGGGGTGGATAAGAAGGCGGGGTGGAGGGGATGGGGTGGGAGGGGACGGTGGCCCCCGGGGTCCTGGGACCCGCTGAGATTCCTCTCCCTCCTCCTCCGCTCAGCATTGGCATTGGCATCGGTTTCTATGGCAACAGTGAGACCAGTGATGGGGTGTCCCAGCTCAGCTCCGCGCTGCTGCACGCCAACCACACACTCAGCGCCATTGACCACCTGGTGAGGGGCCAGCGACCAGTGGGACCCCAGACCCACACCCGGATGGGCTCCCCACACCCAAGGACAAAGGGATCCAAACTCAGAGCTAAGACCCCAGGCTTGAAGCTTAGGACCCCAGATTCGGAACTTCATCCTGAGACCCACGGACCTCAGACTGTCCACCCAACCCCCTACCCTGGCTGCAAATTGAGGACCTCACACCCAGGCCCAGCCCTGGACCTTACCTGAAACCCCCAAACCACACAGAAACCAACTACCAGGGACACCAGCCCCTGTCCTCGGGCCAGATCCAGGGCCCCAGACCTGATTCTTGGCCCATAAGCAAGCTCAGGGACCCCCGCCCTGAGGCCCAGGTCCCCGACTTGAGGCTTCAGTTCTGACCTCAGCTCCAGGATTCTGGGCCCTGGGGCTGAGGCCTGGCCCCACCTCAGGCCTTAGATTCCATGTCCAGCTGCAGACCCCAGACCATGGGACCCAGACTTGAGACCCCAGATTCTGGAAGGCAGATGAAAACTTCAGACCTAAAGCTCCAGACTTAATCTCAGTCCTGGGGCTGGACTCACTACCCTGGGCTCAAGCTACCAACCGCCCAGAGCTCTGGACAGAGGCCACAGAACTCCATGAACTTGATGTTGGAGCCCCTCCCCAACCCCTTCCCTTCCTCAATCCTCAGATGTCCCAGACTCCAGATCTCAGACACCCGCTACTGTGCACCCCTCCTTCACCTCTAAAACCCTGGGCCTTGACCGTGGGCTCCCCCAAGGATGTCCTTCCCAGACCTCAGCCCCTGTCCTGTCCCCAGGTGTTGGAGACGGTGGAGAGGCTGGGTGAGGCAGTGAGGACAGAGCTGACCACCCTGGAGGAGGTGCTCGAGCCGCGCACGGAGCTGGTGGCTGCTGCCCGAGGGGCTCGGCGGCAGGCAGAGGCGGTGGCCCAGCAGCTACAGGGGCTGGCCTTCTGGCAGGGAGTGCCCCTGAGCCCCCTGCAGGTGGCTGAAGATGTGTCCTTCGTGGAGGAATACAGGTGAGAGGCTGCTGCTGCTCTTGCTCTCAGTGCCAGCAGCTCTCAGACAGAGTCCCCGGGGGGACAGTTGGCCATGTCTGGAGACAGTTTTGGTGGTGACAGCCGGTGGGGGGCAGTGTGCACCTTCTGGCATCCAGTGGGTAGGGCCCAGGGACTGTTCAACACCCTGCAAGGCACAGGACCCCCCTCCCCACCCATCGGCAGGGAATGATCCAGCCACCATGTCAATTATGACGAGGCTGGCAAGGCTCAGTGGCTCAGGCCTGTAATCCCAGCACTTTGGGAGGCTGAGGTGGGTGGATCACCTGAGGTCAGGAGTTTGAGACCAGCCCGGCCAACAGGGTGAAACCCTGACTCTACCAAAAATACAAAAATTTGCCAGGTGTGGTGGCAGACGTCTGTAATCCCAGCTACTTGGGAGGCTGAGGCAAGAGAATCCCTTGAACCCGGGAGGTGGAGGTTGTGGTGAGCCGAGATTTCGCCATTGCACTCTAGGCTGGGCGATAGAGTGAGACTCCATCTCAAAAAAAAAAAAAAATGATGAGGTCGATAAACCCTGCTGTGGAGGGACAGATCACGGGACCCCATGACCATCCTGACACCCATGTCCTCGCCCATTCACTCACCCACCCCCTCCATCATCACTTCACTCACTTATTCACACATGCGTTCATTCCTTGACTCATTCATTCAGCAAGTCACTCTTGGACTCAGTCACTCCTGAACTAACCCAGCAGGTCACTCACTCACCCGTTCATCCATGTGACACGTGCATTTTTTCAGCACTATTTTTTTTTTTTTTGAGATGGAGTCTCGCTCTGTTACCCAGGCTGGAGTGCAACGGCGCGATCTCAGCTCACTGCAACCTCCGCCTCCCGGATTCAAGCGATTCTCCTGCCTCAGCCTTGGGAGTAGCTGGCATTACAGGCATGCGCCACCACGCCCGGCTGATTTTTGTATTCTTAGTAGAGATGGGGTTTCACCATGTTGGCCAGGCTGGTCTCGAACTCCTGACCTCATGATCTGCCCTCCTAGGCCTCCCAAAGTGTTGTTCCACCCCATTTATTTAGCACCCTCTGGCGAAAGAGGCAGCGGACCTACAGGTTAGCAACCTGCACTTGAAAGCCAGCCAGCCCCTCCCTAACTACACGGCTGCAATCAAGTTACTTTGCAGGCCCCGTCTGTGAAATGGGAATCGGGGCAGCGTCCCCCTTGTTAAATTGTTGTGAACTGTTGAGTTGGCATCTGAGTGCCGAGAAGGGCGATTGGCACAGGGAGAGCACCGCAGAGATGCACAGGAAGTGCAGCTGCCCAGGTAGGGGGGCAGGGCAGTGAGCAAGTGGCAGAAATCCCTGCCACGTGGCTGCGTCCTCTAGGGGGCGCCAGCAAGGGACAAACGCAGAGCAAAACCGTCTGTAAGGTGTTGGGCCATGAGAACTTTGGAGAAAATTACAGAGGGGGCCGGGCACGGTGGCTCACGCCTGTAATCCCAGCACTTTGGGAGGCCGAGGTGGGAGGATCACAAGGTCAAGAGATGGAGACCATCCTGGCTAACACGGTGAAACTCCGTCTCTACTAAAAATACAAAAATTAGCCAAGCGTGGTGGCGGGCACCTGTAGTCCCAGCTACTCGGGAGGCTGAGGCAGGAGAATGGCGTGAACCCAGGAGGCGGAGCTTGCA
The DNA here is from genome assembly GCF_008728515.1 of Papio anubis. Lineage (NCBI taxonomy): Eukaryota > Metazoa > Chordata > Mammalia > Primates > Cercopithecidae > Papio > Papio anubis. The sequence goes on along the minus strand of NC_044995.1, from coordinate 9,229,990 downwards.
GTGAGCCGAGATCCCGCCACTGCACTCCAGCCTGGGTGGTGGAGTGAGACTCCGTCTCAAAAAAAAAAAAAAAAAAGAGAGAGAAAGAAAAAAAATTATAGAGGGAGATGAGGTGGAACAGAGTCTGGCAGTTCATCAGGGGGACTGAGAAGGTGGCATTTGGAGGAGAGGAGGCAGGGGGCTGTGCAGCGTCCAGGCAGCCACCATTCCCAGCAGCCACCATGATGGCATCCTCATCGCTCTGACCATTAGTAATCATTCATTCATTCATTCATTCATTCATTCATTCATTCATTCATGCGACGTCAGCTGAGGGCCCTGCCTGCGGGGCATGGGCTGAGATTCAGGAGACCTTCCGGGAGTGGGGAAGGCAGACTGGGGCTGAAAAAGCTGGAGGTCAAGACACACCCGCAGGGCAGCAGATGCAATAGACAGACAGGCCTGAGTTTGCGGAAATCCAGGTCCTGCACCGTGGTCAGGCCCAGGGGCCACACAAGCCGGGCCTCAGCTCCTCCTCCTGGGGGAGGGCAGGGAAGTGGGGGTAGCCATGAGGGTGATGCCAGGGTGTATTCCGGGTGCACCACTGCGAAAGCACCCCACACTTGGGAGTCCCTCGAGAGACAAATCAAGGGCCCTCAAGGGAGTCTTGCGGGAGGCGGCACTTGTGAGGCTGGGGGAAGCAGCCAGAGATGAGGGTAAGGAGTGAAGCCCAAGCTTGTGGGGCCTGCAGAGAATGGCAGGATTAACTGGGCACTTACTATGTGCCAGGCACTGCACTGTTGTTCCCTGGGGGGGGTCCTTCCTCCCAGAACTCCATAGATGGTGGCCGGCTGCTTCCAAGGTAGCCGCAAGCCTCTTGTTCTCTGACCTGGGGTTCTTGGCCTCACGGATTCCAAGGAATGGGATCTTGGGCCATGCGGTGAGTGTTATAGCTGTATTAGAAGCCATGGGTCACGGAAGAGAACCGTGGAACCCAGCGACTAGTGTTCAGCTTGATTAGGACGAACCCAGGCACTGAGCAGTGCAGGAACAAAGGCAAGCCTTTAGCCCGATTGGGGGTAGCAACGGGCACCTGGCTGCATCAGGAGCACAGCAGACACCCTGCTGGATCCGGAGGGGTGGAAGTCAGTGGCGGGTCTGCGACTGCGGCAAATAGCAGTGGTGGACGGCGAGTAAAACTCAGCTCGAGCCATAGCAGACATGGACCAGAGGAGTGTGCAGTTGCAAGATTTAATAGAGTGAAAATAGCCCCCATACAAACGGAGGGGATCCAAAGCAGGTAGCCGTTGCAGGCTGGAATGCCGGGGGTTTATATCCCGATCACTGTCCCTCCCCCTGTGCCCTCAGGCGATGGATGATTGGCTATTTCTTTACTTCCTGTTTTTGCCTAATTAGCATTTTAGTGAGCTCTCTTTGCTACCTGATTGGTCAGGTGTGAACTAACTTGCACGCCCCGTGTTTAAAGGTGGAGGTGGTCACCTTCCCAGCTAGGCTTAGGGGTTCTTGGTGGGCTTAGGAAATCCAGCTGGTCCTGTCTCTCACTGTGGTTTGGGTGCTTGCACCTCCTGAATCGTGGTGGGCGCTTTGCAGATATTTAAGTATTAACTTTTTTTTTTTTCCCATTTTTGAGGCTGAGTCTCACTCTTGTTGCCCAGGCTGGAGTGCAATGGCGCCATCTTGGCTCACTGCAACCTCCACCTCCTGGATTCAAATGATCTCCTGCCTCAGCCTCCCAAGTAGCTGGGATTACAGGTGTGCACCACTACACCCGGCTAATTGTATTTTTAGTAGAGACAGGGTTTCACCATGTTGGCCAGGCTGGTCTCAAACTCCTGACCTCAAGTGATCCGCTCGCCTCAGCCTCCCAAAGTGCAGGGATTACACTGCACCCGGCCAAGTGTTAACTGTTAAATAACATCTCAGTTCCCTCTTTCATGCTCAGGCTAACCTCTAAGTGTGTCCACGTACCTGGCACTCTCTGAGCACTTCTAGTCACGCATCCCACTTGGGGCAACATTCTCAAGCCAGTGGTGCTGCGCTCCCCACGTTGCAGGTGGGGAAACTGAGGAACGAGAGGCTAAGGTTACCTAGACAGAGTTACCCGGCTGGTTAAGCGGAGGGGCTGGGATTGAGACCAGGCAGCCTCTGCCTCCAGACGTTTGCCCTCAGGGGATGCGATGGGCTCCTCGGTGCAGTCTGAGAAGGAATATCTCCACTCTGCAGGGCGGGGTCGGTGATGGGGAGCTCGGAGAGGACACATCACATGTCCCTGGTCCAGGGCACGTGTGTGCGGCCCAGCCAGGGGATAGTCCCAGGTGCTCAGGACCTGTATTCTAAACCTCTCCAGTGACCCATCTCCTGATGAGCCCATTTCACAGATGAGCTGGGCTGTGGCCCAGACACAGTAAATAGCAGGAGGCTGAGCTTGGAGGATAGTGAATGTGAGGCTGAGCTGGGGGTGCGGGGTGAACGTTGGTGGCGGGGTTGCTGTTCCGCCGGGGTGCCTGGAGGCAGGTTTGTGGTTTCAGCCCTACCATCTCCCCTCCCAGGTGGCTGGCCTATGTCCTCTTGCTGCTCCTGGAGCTGCTGGTCTGCCTCTTCACCCTCCTGGGCCTGGCGAAGCAGAGCAAGTGGCTGGTGATCGTGTAAGTGTAGGCAGTAGGGGTTCCCCAGTGCGTGCCTGGCACTCTCCTGGCAGGCAGGACCTCAGTCTTACAACTGTCCTACACGGAGGACGGTGGTCCTTCAGGGCTGGGTACACACGAAGAAAAGAGTCAGAGTAGCCCAGGAGGGAGGCGGAGACAGACCTGAAAACAGGCAGCCCTCACAGTATGAAGTATGCTGGAATCATGGCAGAAATAATCATTGTGTTTGCAATAAAGATGAGGATGAGACCAGGTGCTGTGGCCCACGCCTGTAGTCCCAGCACTTTGGGAGGCTGAGCTGGGTGGATCATGAGGTCAGGAGTTCGAGACCAGCCTGACCAACATGGAGAAACCCCGTCTCTACTAAAAATACAAAAATTAGCCGGGTTTGGTGGTATGTGCGTCTGTAGTACCAGGTATTCAGGAGGCTGAGGCAGGAGAATTGCTTGAACCCGGGGGGTGGAGGTTGCGGTGAGCCGAGATCATACCATTGCACTCCAGCCTGGGCGACAGAGTGCAAAAAAAAAAAAAAAAAAAAGATGAGGATGATGATCTATTGAGGGTCATGCATGCTGATTCCTTCAGATAAAGGAGTTACCATAAGACTCCATGTGGCCGGTCAGGGACCTGAGGCAGAGGGTGGCCAAGTCCGAGGCTGAGCGGCCCTTAAGTGTCGTGGCAGAGCCGCAGGACCACGCTTATTTCGTAGATCACTCTACGCGCCCGACACTCTTCTCTGTACTACCCTGGAGTGCCTCATGCCCACCCTGTGAGGAAGGTGCTTCCTTCTCCCTGTTTTTTATTTTTGTTTTTTATTTTTTATTTTTTTTGAGACAGAGTCTCGCTCTGTCACCCAGGCTGGAGTGCAGTGGCCGGATCTCAGCTCACTGCAAGCTCCGCCTCCCGGGTTTATGCCATTCTCCTCCCTCAGCCTCCCAAGTTGCTGGGACTACAGGTGCTCACCACCTCGCCCGGCTAGTTTTTTGTATTTTTTAGTAGAGACGGGGGTTTCACCGGGTTAGCCAGGATGGTCTCAATCTCCTGACCTCGTGATCCGCCCGTCTCGGCCTCCCAAAGTGCTGGGATTACAGGCTTCGGCCACCGCGCCCGGCCTATTTTTGTTTTTTATTTTGAGAAGGTCTTGCTTTGTTGCCCAGGCTGGAGTGCAGTGGCACGATCTCGGCTCACTGCAGCCTCTGTCCCCTGAGGCTCAAGTGATCCCCCCACCTCAGCCTCCAGAATAGCTGGGACCATAGGCTCATGCCACCACTCCCGGCTAAGTTTTTTTTTGAGATGGAGTTTAGCTCTTATTGCCCAGGCTGGAGTGCAGTGGTGCGATCTCGGCTCACTGCAACCTCTGCCTCCTGGGTTCAAGCGATTCTCCTGCCTCTGCCTCCCAAGTAGCTGGGATTACAGGCATGTGCCACCATATCTGGCTAAGTTTGTATTTTTAGTAGAGACGGGGTTTCTCCATGTTGGTCAGGATGGTCTCGAACGCCTGACCTAAGGTGATCCGCCCGCCTCTGCCTCCCAAAGTGTTGGGATTACAGGCATAAGCCACCGCGCCTGGCCTAAGTTTTGCATATTTTTGTAGAGATGGAGTCTCGCTATGTTGCCCAGGCTGGTCTCGATCTCCTGGCCTCAAGTGATCTGCCTGCCTCAGCCTTCCAAAGTGCTAGGTTTACAGGCACAAGCTACCACACCCGGCCCTTCTCCCTGTTTAACAGAGGGAGAGACTGAAGATCAGAGAGGCTGGGCCACTTGCTCAGGGCCACACAGCTAGAAGTGCCAGAGCTGGGATTTGAACCAGGCAGGCCATTCCCATTGGAGGAGTCCCTGCATCCTCTCTGGCCCTGGTGGGGTGGGGCAGAGTTGAACTCGTGCCTCCATTGTCCCTGAGAGAGTGGGAGAGACCCCGCGAAGGCTTGCAGACAGGTAAACCTAGCCAACACGGGGCAAGTCTGGGACTGGAGGCCAGGCCTTCAGTTTGGGGACCCCTGGGTGCCCTTCCAGCTTGTTGGTCACCCTACCAATGCTGACACGCCCCCTGCACCCCTCCCCACCTGGAAAGTCCAGAGACTTTCAGATTTCAGCCTTGGAACTGTCTCCCATTCTCAGAGGAGACAGGGCAGAGCCAGAGGCTGACCAGGCTGTGGGTGGACTTGGGAACCTTTGGGGGAAGTGAGCCCAGAGGTGAGCAGTCACTGTCTCAGGGTCCTGGAGCTGGGATCCAAGCCACGACCCCCTAGCCCAGGGCCCTGCTCATACCCCACACCCTGCTCATCTGGGCAGGAGCCAGATGTCCAGCTGGACGTCAGCAGCCACCGGCCCACCCCCCACCACCGAACTTCTGTGTCCCTAATTCTGATCCTCCAGGCTCCAGAGGTGGGTGTGGGGTTGGGGGGGCGGCTGTGATGGGATTTGGGGTGTGGAAAGAGGCTAGGCTAGGAGATTAAGAACCCCAGGCTGATCCTCCCTCCCCCACTCTAGGATGACGGTCATGAGTCTCCTGGTTCTCGTCCTGAGCTGGGGCTCCATGGGCCTGGAGGCAGCCACGGCCGTGGTGAGTGCCGGGGCCGGGCCATTGGGCTCTGGGACTCAGGGGGCCTGGAGACTTCAACTTCTGGATCCTGGGATGGCATGGCTTAGCAGAGAAAGGAATTGAGGGGCACGATCACAGCTCTGAGGTTTAGGGCTGGTTTCCTGGGTCCTGAGTGGGTACAGGTTGGTGTCCTGGACGCTTAGGCTGTAATGGAGGAGGGGCTGGAAGCCTGGATTCCTAGGAACGAGTGAGGAGGGGCTGGGGGTCTGGACTCCTGGGTGCGAGGGAGGAGAAGCTGGGGGCCTAGACTCCTGGGTCTGAGGGGGAGGAGGGGCTGGGACCTGGACTCCTGGGTCTGAGGGAGGAGGGGCTGGGGCCTGGACTCCTGGGTCTGAGGGAGGATGGGCTGGGACCTGGACCCCTGGGTGCGGAGGGGAGCCGGGGAGCCAGGCACTGGGTGCTGTGGAAGTGCGGAATCGGGGCAGTTTCAGGTTTGAGCCCCTTTTCTGTTGCCTCACACAGGGCCTCAGTGACTTCTGCTCCAATCCAGACCCTTATGTTCTGAACCTGACCCAGGAGGAGACAGGGCTCAGCTCAGGTGATTTCCAAGGGCCCGGTGGGTCCGCCGGGTTGGGCAGTGCAGGCCCTGGCTTCCTCAGGCCTCCTCTGTGCCCGGTCCTGCCCAGGGTGGGGTGGGGGTACAGCCCGCCAGGCGAGACCCAGCCCTCTGGAAGGGAAGCAGGGCTCCTGGCCACTCCTCAGCTGGGAGCCCTCCTGGAGCCCCGCCACCGCCCAAACCCTCATCCCTTCCGCTCCCGCTGGCAGCGCCTCTCCTGGTGCGCTGGAAAAGAGGGCGGGATTAATACGCTGGTGCCAGGAAGAGAGAGGAGGGTCAGGAAAGGGTGCTTCTGGGCGTCAGGAATGGGGGCTTTCACCCCCTGGAGAAAACTGGGGAGCACCATTAAGTCAGGGTTTCCCAGGGAGTACAGGGATGCGCACCAGCGCCTGCTCTGGCTGTGGCAGGAGCAGAAGGGACGCGGGGCTGGCGGGTCTCTGAAGGTAAGGCCATCTGGCTCCAGGAGGCCTCCAGAGCTGGGCTGAGGCCCCTAACCCTGCTAAACCCCCAGTCCCCGGCCTTCCCCCGGGAGGTCCCTGGGGGCCCAGGCTCATGGCCTCCTCCCCTCTCCTCCTCCCACTTCAGACATCCTGAGCTATTATTTCCTCTGCAACCAGGCCGTCTCCAACCCCTTCCAACAGGTTAGGGCTGCGGGCAAGGGAAAGGGGTGTTGAGGGAACCAGAAATCTGGACTCTGAAGGGAGGGGGAGGGACTGGGGCTGGGGCCTGGACTCCTGGGTTCCGGGGAGGATGCAGGCCAGGGGCCCGAGTGCTGTGTCCGGAGGAGAGGAAAGAGGGCCGGGGGCGTCGACTCCTGGGTCCTCCTCCCTCCCTTTCTCTTTCTGCAGAGGCTGACTCTGTCCCAGCGAGCTCTGGCCAACATCCACTCCCAGCTGCTGGGCCTGGAGAGAGAAGCTGTGCCTCAGTTCCCTTCAGCGCAGGTCGGTGGGTGGGCGCTCCCCAGACACGGGGACCCCAAGGGGAAGGCGGGAGGGGCGCGGTGGAGCTGTGGGGCGTAGGTGGGACCCAAAGAACCGCACCCCTTGGCCGTGTGTGGGCGGGGCCCTATCTTGTGGGCGGGGCCGCAGAGCTGGGCGGGGCCCTATCTTGTGGGCGGGGCCAGGGCGCTGGGTGAGCCTGACGAGTAGGTGGGAAAACGACCTGTGCTCGCCCTGCAGAAGCCTCTGCTGTCCTTGGAGGAGACTCTGAATGTGACAGAAGGAAACTTTCACCAGTTGGTGGCACTGCTGCACTGCCGTGGCCTGCACAAGGTGAACCCCCTTCCCCTTCCCAATTTCTTCTCCCACGGGGAGTCTTGGGAGCCTCTGCCTCGACCCACAGAACTAGCTCCTTCCTCTCCTTGGACCCCTGCCATTGCGCCTGAGGCTATCTCTGTATCCTCTGTTTATATGATTTATCTGTCCTGTATCTATTCTCTACCTGTCGTCTACCTACCTATCAAGCATTATCCATATTCCTTCCCTCCTCCCTCCCTTTCCCCCCACCAACTCCCGCACTCCTCCCTGGGTCCCCATCCCACCCTCCCCGTCCATTCCTGCCACCTTTTCCTTCCTTGTCTTCTCTCCTCTCTCCTTCCTCCTGCCTCTCCCTCCCTCCTAGAGGCTGCCGCTCAGTGAGTTCAGGACTAAGACTGCCTGGGTTCCAGTCCTAGCTCTTGACCAAGGGCAAGTCACCTAACTTCTCTGTACCTCAGTTAGTTCCCTCACTTATAAAACTGGGATTGCAAGAGTGGGCACCTGTCCAGCTCCCCTGGGGCGTATGCTGTTCATACACTGGACAGGCAGGGGCGGGCAGGGTGCCCAGGAGGAAAGATATCTGGTGTCCTGCGGACTCCGGCTTGGGCTTTGCTGTAGGCTGCACGGCCGCAGGCAGGTGAGCATGGCTGACTCTGCTTCCCACCCGTACCGTGAGGAAGGACGAGTGTTATTATTATTATTATTATTTTTTTACTGGATGGTCGTGAGGATTGAAAAAAAAAAAAATTCCCTTATAAAACAGTAGGAGCTGATCGGGCGCAGAGGCTCACACCTGTAATCCCAGCACTTTGGGAGGTCGAGGCGGGCGGATCACCTGACGTCAGGAGTTCAAGACCAGCCTGGCCAACATGGTGAAACCCCATCTCTACTAAAAATACAAAAAGTTAGCCAGGCGCGGTGGTGGCGCGCACCTATAATCCCAACTACTCGGGAGGCTGAGGCAGGAGAATTACTTGAACCCATGAGGCAGAGGTTGCAGTGAGCCGAGATTGCGCCACTGCACTCCAGCCTGGGCGACAAGAGCGAAACTCTGTCACAAACAAACAAACAAAACCAGTGAGAGCTGTTCGAAAACACACACCCGAGGATGCCTTTCCCCGGCCAGTCTGCCCATCAAAGACCGCACATGTGCATAGCTTCACCGAGTACCTGACCCTGTTGCGTTTCACAGGTGGTAACTCATCGATGACTCATAACAATGCTATGAGGAAGGAACTATGATTATCCCACTGAACAGACTTAGAAGATGAGGTGCAGAGTTGAGGGACTTTCCCAAGGTCCCACGGCCAGCCAGCCCGTGCACACTGAAGAGAGAGGGACGTTCCGGAGGGCCCCACCCTCTGCCCCCCACAGCCAGGCAGTTGCCCAGTCTTGTCCTTTCTGCTTCTGGAATGCCTTTATCCATCTACTCTCAATGCCCAATGCCCCTACTGCAGCTGAGGCCTCGTTCTGTCTGCTGGAGAAGGAAGCATGGTCCCTTCCCCATCTGTCCCCCCATGGACCCTAGAATAGGGCTGCCAGATTCAGCAAACAGCAAACCACTCTGCTATAAGTATGCCCGGTGCAATGCTGGGGAGATACTTACCCTAGAAAATTATGTATCTGTCCTCCTCCCTTCCTTCCCTCCCTCCACAAAGGGGTCCGGGAGGCCTATATTCCAGCCCAGTTTCTGCCTAGGCCACAGAAAACTGCCTGGATCCCGGTTTATCCTTATGGGCATCTGATATTCAAATTGAACTGGAAGTCCTGAATTTGATCTGGCAACCCTACCCAAAAGGGATTCATCTACACCATACCTGGACCTGAGCTTTCCCTGGTCTGGCTCAGACGGACCCCTTCTGTGGCTCCCACTGCCCCCCACCCTTCTGAAATTGGCATTCCGAAAAGGGAGTGGGGAGCAAGCACTGAAGCCATGTTCAGAATGGCCGACTATTGAGCTGGGAAAGGTTGGGCCCCCACCCAGCCCAGGGCTGCCCTGATCTTTTGCATAAGGATAAACTGGGGTCCAGGCACTTTTCTGTGGCCTAGGCAGAAACTGGAATACAGGCCCCCAGACTCCTTCGTGGAGGGAGGGAAGGGAAGGAGGAGGACAGATCACTCTACCCTCCCCTACAGCTGCACCATGAGAACCTGGGCCTCCATCTCCCCTGTCAGGGCATCAGGGTCCTCACAGATTAAAAATCAAGAATAATCAGCCAGGCCAGGCACTGTGGCTCATGCCCCTAATCCCAGCGTTTTGGGAGACCAAGGTGGGTGGATCACCTGAGGTCAGGAGTTTGAGAACCGCCTGGCTAACATGGCAAAATCCCATCTCTACTAAAAATACAGAAAAACTAGCCAGGCGTGGTGGCGCACCCCTGCATTCCCAGCTACTTAGGAGGCTGAGGAACGAGAATTGCTTGAACCGGGGTGGTGGAGGTTGCAGTGAGCTGAGATCATGCCACTGCACTCCAGCCTGGGCGACAGAGTAATCATCCATCTCAAAGAAAAAAAAAAAAAATAGAGGGGGCTGGGCATGGGTGCCTTGTGCCTATAATCCCAGCACTTTGGGAGGCCCAGTGGGGCAGATCAGAACTCCTTGAGCTCAGGAGTTCAAGACCAGCCTGGCCAACATGGTGAAACCCCATCTCTATTTTAACATTAAAAAAAAAAAAATCAACAATAAGGGACATCAGGGATGAGGAGGAAGGAGGGTGTGCGCCGGAGCCTAAGTGAATCAGCTCCATCTCACTTCTGCCCTTTCCAGACTGTGTGACTCCGGACAAGTAGCTTGCCCTCTCTGGGCTGCAACTTCTTTCCACCATTGCAAAAGGCAGCAGCGTGTGGGGGTCAGTGTCTGCCTGGCAGGGCTGTTGTGAGGATGAAGGACAGTGTGCATGTACCAATACTCTCCAAACAGAGCCTCCATTGCCCTGATAGGTCCCTACCCCTGCCCTCACTGGCTTAGTAACAGACACCCCACCTCAACCAGGTGCTCCTGCCAGAAACTCAGGCTTATCCTCCCACAACCAGCTCCCTGCTCTTACCTCCCACAACCATTCTCGGAACAAGTTCTGTTGGCCCTTCCTCTGAAACCTATCTGGACTCCCACCACTGTTCCTACCTCCACCACTGTGCCCAGGTTCCCGCATCCTAAACGCCATGACCGCAGGGGCCTCTTCCCTGTCCCCCCCTCGCCTACCCCCATCTGTCCTGCATGCAGCAGCCAGCCAGCCGGGTGATCCTTTTAAAACACAATCCGATCAAGTTCTTCCTCTGCTTAAAACCCTTGGTGATTCCCCCTGGACACGGATTAAAATCCCTGCTCCTCGCCCTGACCTACAAGGGCCTGGATGGTCAGTCCTGGATACGTCTGCCTCTGGCCTCAGCCCTTCCCAGCTTCCTCTGCACAGCCCTCTGCCTGGCTCCTTCCTGGAGGACCCATCCCTGCTGGTGGGGTCACCCGACCTACTCCCACCCTGCACTGACCCTCGCCCTCCTACCTCGTTGCACACACCACCCTCTGAGATGAACTTCTCTGTCCTGTTTACCAAAGTTTCCTGGTACTGGGGGCAGCGCCCGCGGCGGAGCAGGCTCTGTCAACCCCCACTGAGTGCATTAGGCTGTGCAGGTGCTTAGCATTCGGTGAAGGCCGCTTCTGCTGATTTCTTGGGATGACAGTCATCAGAGCCAGCATTTGTTGGCGTGTTGAGTGTGTATTGTGTGTGTGGTGTCATCCTGAGCCACTGGTTGGTTCTTTTACGTGCCGTTCCATGTGCTGTAGCCCCCACGGACACTTGACTGGGTGCAGAGTTGCTGTTGGTTGCCACACTGCGGGAGGGGGTCCTCCTGGCATCTGGTGGGTGGAACTGAGCGGTGCTGCTCAGCACCCCACAACACACAGGGCAGTGCCGTCACCACAGAGAATGATCTGGCTCAAAATGTCAGCAGGGCCCAGCTTATGAAGCCCTCACCCCTGGGCCAAGGCGGAGCTGGCGGTGGCTGGCCTGCGGGCGCTTGGTACAGGAGAGGATGCTTCTGCAGGGGGTGCCGCTGCCGGGACGCAGAAGGGAAACAGGAGGGGCAGTTCTCAGGTTCCGGGGCAGATGAAGATGGAGGAGAGGGCCCAGGGCTGGTGGGAGATGCTGGACTGGTTCTGGATGTGGGGTGCTGGTGGGGAAGGATCCATGTGAAAGGGAGATGGGGACCTGCAATGACACAGGGTTGGGGGGGAGTGTGCAGCTCAGGAGACGCCAAGTCTGGAGTCTGTGCAATTAATTCCTGAGTGCCAGGCCTATCACACCAACGACCCCACTGTATTCTCAGAACTGCCCTTTGACAGGGGAAACTGAGTCACAGAGCAGTCAGCTGACGTGTGCAGTACCACAGCTGGGAGGACAGCCAGACTGGTGTGCACAGTGTGTGCTGGTGGGGGAGGGGGTGGGGACACTGCCCGATGACGCCCTCCCCTCAGGACTATGGCGCAGCCCTGCGGGGCCTGTGCGAAGACGCCCTGGAAGGCCTGCTCTTCCTGCTGCTCTTCTCCCTGCTGTCCGCAGGAGCACTGGCCACTGCGCTCTGCAGCCTGCCCCGAGCCTGGGCCCTCTTCCCACCCAGGTCAGGAGCGGGGGAGGGCAGGGTCCTGGGGAGCGGGGGCAGCACCTGGGGACCATGGTTGGGGTGGGGGGTGCAGCCTCCTGATGGGTCCCCATCCCGCCTCTCTGCCATGCCCCGCATCAAACCCCAGTGACGACTACGATGACACAGACGATGACGACCCTTTCAACCCTCAGGTACTGGACGCCTGGGCCTGAGGGAGGAGGGGCTGGGGGTCCTGGACTCCTGGGTCTGAGGGAGGAGGGGACTGGGGGTCTGGACTCCTGGGTCTGAGGGAGGAGGGGACGGGGGGCCTGGACTCCTGGGTCTGAGGGAGGAGGGGCTGGGGGCCTGGACTTGGGCCTGAGGGAGGAGGGGCAGGGCTCCCACAGTACAAAACCAATTCCCACTCCATTCCCTCCTCTCCCCTGAATCTTCCAGCAGGAATCCAAGCGCTTTGTGCAGTGGCAGTCGTCTATCTGAGCCCCTCCTCCCTGCTGGACTGGACCCTGGCTCCCCTCTTCGGTGAGCTTCCAAAGGACACCCCCAGCTCCTACAGCCTGGCCTCTGCCCTCTCCTCCTGCCCTCTGAGCTGCTCCAGGCATGGGCTGCGTGCTTCCTGCTGGGTGGATCACACGGGGCAGGCCCTCCCACCTGCATCACTGCCCGGTCTCTCCCTCTCTCTGCAGTTCCTTCCCTGGCTGCCGGAGGAGACCCCACTAACCCAGCCTGCCTGGGCTCTGACCACTAACACTCTTGGCCACGGACAGCCCGCACAGGACCGCCTCCCTGTCCTTGGCCTTGGGAGTAGCTGAGGGGGCAGACTAGGGAGTAGGGCTGGCAGGGGAGGGGGCAGACAGCCTCACACCCTTCATCCCTGGCTGCCGGTCCCATCCTTGGAGGGACTGAGCTGGTGCGGGGGACATGAGTCCCCCTGCTGCCCCCGCCACATCCCAGTGGGCTCTGACCCCCTGATCTCAACTCGTGGCACTAACTTGGAAAAGGGTTGATTGAAAATAAAAGGGAAGACTATTTTACAAGCAGCTGAGTCCTCCTTATTTCTCCTCTCCCTTGATTCGGGGCTGTGACATCCTCCCTGCTGTCCTCTCTCCCCTGGCCTCCCAGCCGCCAGGAATTTCTGTGCCTGTCCAGGCTCAGCAGGGGCTCCAAAGACATGGTTTTTTTTTTTTTAAAAAAAAAATCAAAAAACAAAAAGAACCCTTTCTTCTGATTCTAAAAGTAATACATGTGTTCTGATATAGGAAGATACAGACATCTCTGGCACAGAATAGATGGCCTAGAAATAGATCTAAGTGTGTGTGTGTGTGTGTGTGTGTGTATATACACACGCATGACAGAAGACAGATTTCAAGTCAGTGTGGAAAGGACGGTTGGTTTAGCAGCAGTAGTGACATATCGGCTCTCCATCTGGCCAAAACCTTCTATAGATAAGATGGGTGGAAGATCTGGATGTGTACAAGTAAAGGCACAGAAGAATTTCAGGAGAAATTAGGAGGGTGGGTATGGTGGTGCATGCCTGTGGTGCCAGCTACGCGGGAGGCTGAGGCTCCTGGCTTGAGCTCGTTTCGAGGCTGCAGTGAGCTGTGATCATGCCACTGCACTCCAGCCTGGGCAACAGAGCAAGAGCCTGTCTCTTAAAAAAAAAAAAAAAAAAAAGACAAAAAACAGAGAGAGGCTGGCTGCGGTAGCTCATGACTGTAATCCTAGCAGTTTGGGAGGCCAAGATGGGTGGATCCCTTGAGGCCAGGAGTTTGAAAGCAGAGTGGCCAACACAGTGAAACCCCGTCTCTACTTAAAAAAAAAAAAATTAGCTGGGCGGGGTGGTACAAGCCTGTAACCCCAGCTACTCGGGAGGCTGAGGCAGGAGAATTGCTTGAACTCAGGAGGCGGAAGTTGCACCCACTGCACTCCAGCCTGGGTGACCGAGTGAGACTCCATCTCTGGTGGGGGGGGAAAAAAAGAGAGAAATTAGGAGAATATTTGTATGTTGTCTGCATGTTGTATAACTGGGTAGGGAACGTGGGGAGGGAGGAGTTTCAGCAAGAGATCATAAAACCAGAAAGGAAAAGATAGCTTATTTGACAAATTATAGATGGAAAAAAATGCCGTAAAGTCAAATGGCAAATTGGTAGACTGGGGAACAGTGAGAGAGAGTGTGAGAGTGTGTGTGTGTGTGTGCATGTGTGTTAAAAGTTGTGATGCAGAAATAGATTATTCTTAAAAGATATAATCTAAATATATTCTTAACAGATATAATCTACAAAAGCTTTCATAAACTAAGAAAAAGACAACCCATTTAAAAGTAATCGACTGAGATGAATATTCAATAAAGTAAAAATTCCAACATCAGTAAACAGACAAAAAGATTCAAACTCTAATAACTGGCAAATGCAGTTTGAAAGAATGAGAGACTACTCTTTTTCACTACCCAGATACAATAAAATTAACAAGAGTGCTGACGTCCTGGGCGGGCAAGGATCTGGAGGAACAGGCACTCGAAACACTTCTGAGGCTGCAAACTGCCACTATCCCTTAAAAAAAAAAAATGTGCTTGTATGTGATCAGATCAAAACTGCATACACCCCATGCCCCAACAATCCTGCTTTTGGGAACTGATTTACAGAAAAAGACACACAGGCCTCTGAAAACTTATATTTAGAGCTGCCTGTTACAACGATACCACTTTGATCAGCTAAACCCTGAAAACAAACATCCACAAAAAGAGAAGTCCCATAAATCACCTGACAGCAGGGCTCTTTCTGGAAGAAACCAGCTCTTGGCTGAGTTGAGGACGTAAGGGAAAAACCTGGCAGAGAGGAGATATCAGGGCAGGGTGTGGCAGACAGCAGTGGCAGAGTGGACCGACGGAGAGGGGCCTGCACGGTGAAGGGCCCAGCTTATCCTTGAAGACACTGCTGGGCCACCATCCTGGTCCTGCTTCTCATGACCTTCACGGATGTGGAAAGTCACTTGACCCATTAGACCTTGGTTGCCTCTTTTTTTTTTTTTTTTGAGACGGAGTCTCGCTCTGTTGCCCAGGCTGGAGTGAGCGGCGCAATCTTGGCTCACTGCAAGCTCCGCCTCCCGGGTTCACACCATTCTCCTGCCTCAGACTCCCGAGTAGCTGGGACTACAGGCGCCCGCCACCACGCCCGGCTAATTTTTTTTTTGTATTTTTAGTAGAGACAGGGTTTCACTGTGTTAGTCAGGATGGTCTCGATCTCCTGACCTCATGATCCTCCCGCCTCGGCCTCCCCAAGTGTTGAGATTACAGGCGTGAGCCACCGCGTCCGGCCTTTGGTTGCCTCTTTGATCAAATGGGTATCACAAATCCAAAATTCCAGAATCCACAGATCCAAAGAGCTTCGAAGTGAAGCCATCCCCAAGCTCATTGGGCGGGAAAACCTGACCTGTGTTGGTGGGAGATGACTCACAGACGTGACTGACCCCGCTCGGTGTGAACGTTCACACACTTCCCTGCAGAAAAGCTCACCAGGCTGCTGCCCACTGCTGTGCTGAGCACTGAGGGTGCCGTGTGCCCTGTGGAGTAGAGATCATACTACCTTTGAAACGGAAAAATCCTGAATCCCAACACACACCTGGCTCCGAGGAGATCAGGTTGGTGCTTGGTGACCCACGGTGCCAGATGCTGGTGTCCAGCGTGGGGCCCGCCGCGGCTCCGTGCCTGTCAATCATTTCTATCTTGTGCACTGCAAGGAGCGTTCAGAGGAAGCTTTGGATATGTGGGCTTGAGGTGGGGAATAAAAATCAACTGCAATTTCAGGGAGGGGTTCTGGGGGCCACATCCGTTCACTCACTTTTTCCTGACCATGTGGGCTGTCTGCCCCGGGGCCGGCCCTACTGCTGTGCTGACTTCTTTCCTCTCAAACACTGCCCTCTAGTGCCCCTGAGCCCATTTCCCAAGCACAGGCAACCGCTGACTGTTACTGTTGGGTGGGTGCAAAGTACCTTGAGATTCAGCTGCTTGATCTCCCATGCCAATGAGCCCGGGGGTGATCTTTAATCAAGAAGTTGGCCGGGCGCCGTGGTTCACGCTTGTGATCCCAGCACCACGGGAGGCTGAGGCAGGCGATCACCTGAGGTCAGGAGTTTGAGACCAGCCTGGCCAACACGGTGAAACCCCGTCTCTACTAAAGATACAAAAATTAGCCAGGCATGGTGGCGGGCACCTGTAATCCCAGCTCTTCAGGAGGCTGAGGCAGGAGAATCACTTGAACCTGGGAGGTGGAGCTTGCAGTGAGCTGGAATCACACCTATTGCACTCCAGCCAGGGCAACAGAGTGAGACTCTGTCTCAAAAAGAAAAAAAAAAAAAAAAAAAGAAGGCATCTTATCCAACCTTTACAAAAGCAAAATCCAGTGGTTATTTTTAGAATGTTACCTATGGGGACTTCCACTCTGACCAAGATGGAGTCACAGAGTCTGGACTTGCTCTCCTTGCTGCAACGGCCCCCCAAAAACAGAGCAACAGCAGTCAAGACTCTCACAAGAAAGTGATCCCTGAGGGATGGGAAACATCAAGAAAAGCCCTAAAATTGCCGCAGGGTCCTGTTACAAGTTTCCAGGCCATGGGACAGGGAGGGAACACTGAGGCGGAGCTGGGAGGACTCCGTGAGCAGAGGAGAGAGCAGAGTCTGAGCTTTGTTTTGAGAATGCAGTTATGGGCCGGCCGCGATAGCTCACCCTGCACTTTGGGAGGCTGAGGCAGGCGGATCACCCGAGGTTAGGAGTTCAAGATCAGCCTGACCAACACGGTGAAACCCTGTCTCTACTAAAAATACAAAAAACTGGCCGGGCACGGTGGCTCACGCCTGTAATCCCAGCAATCCCAGCACTTTGGGAGCCCGAGGCGGGTAGATCACCTGAGCTCAGGTGTTAAGAGACCAGCTTTGCCAACATGGTGAAACCCTGTCTCTACTAAATATACAAAAAATTCGCCGGGTGTGGTGGTGAGTGCCTGTAGTCCCAGCTACTTGGGAGGCTGAGTCAGGAGAATCTCTTGAACCTGGGAGGCAGAGGTTGCGGTGAGCCAAGATCATGCCATTGCACTCCAGTCTGGGCAGCACAGCGAGACTCCATCTCAAAAAATAAATAAATAAAAATAAAAATAAATTATCTTGGACTTCCAGCCTCCAGAACTGTGAGAAATAAGTGTTTGTTATTTTTGAGTCACTAGTCCATGGTCCTCCATTACTGCAGCCTGAATGGACTAGAATGCCAGGGAAATAACCGCCTGGAGGGACTGAAGGAAATAGTGCCTGAGTTCTGGGGACTCACACGGGGCTTGACAAGGCGTTGTTCCTGCCAGAAAAACCTCATAATTGAAGGAACACTGGGGAGAGCACTGAGAAGGGTCTTACGTCAACTGTGGGGAACAGACGGTTAAACACTGTTCTGGCCCCACCTGAGAAATTTTTTTTTTTTTTTTTTTTTTTTTTGAGACGGAGTCTCGCGCTGTCGCCCAGGCTGGAGTGCAGTGGCGCGATCTCGGCTCACTGCAAGCTCCGCCTCCCGGGTTCACGCCATTCTCCTGCCTCAGCCTCCTGAGTAGCTGGGACTACAGGCGCCCACCACCGCGCCCGGCTAATTTTTTGTATTTTTAGTAGAGACGGGGTTTCACTGTGGTCTCGATCTCCTGACCTTGTGATCCGCCCGCCTCGGCCTCCCAAAGTGCTGGGATTACAGGCGTGAGCCACCGCGCCCGGCCGAGAAATTTTAAAAGCAAAACCTGGCCGGGCGCGGTGGCTCAAGCCTGTAATCCCAGCACTTTGGGAGGCCGAGACGGGTGGATCACGAGGTCAGAAGATCGAGACCATCCTGGCGAACACGGTGAAACCCCGTCTCTACTAAAAAATACAAAAAACTAGCCGGGCGAGGTGGCGGGCGCCTGTAGTCCCAGTTACTTGGGAGGCTGAGGCAGGAGAATGGCATAAACCCGGGAGGCGGAGCTTGCAGTGAGCTGAGATCCAGCCCGGGCGACAGAGCGAGACTCCGTCTCAAAAAAAAAAAAAAAAAAAAAAAAAGCAAAACCTGAAAGGATCGAGCTGCTTCCACGTAACGTCACTGCATTCTCAAATTTTTGAATATTTACTGGCACACAAAAGTAACGAGCGCCTGACAAGGTAATACTGACATTGTCTAGTATCCAATAACGAAGTCACCAAATATGCAACAAGCAGGAAAATAGGGCACATCGTGAGGATAAAAATCATTCAACTGAAATGGGCCCAGAAGTTAGAATTAGTAGGTAAGAATATTAAAACCACTATTATAATGTACTCCATACGTTCAAAAGTTCTTTACAGATATAGAAGATATTAAAAAAGCCCAAATTGGATATCAAGAGATAGAAATTACAATGTCTGAAAGAAATAAGGCACTGGCTAGAACAGCAGGTTAGACATTGCAGGGAAAAAAAGATTCATGAACTGGAAGACAGCATTAGAAACTGTCCAAATGAAACATTTTAAAAAATGATTTATTTATTTTTTAGACAGGGTCTCACTTGGTCACCTAGGCTGGAGTGCACTGGCATGATCATGACTCACTGCAGCCTCAACCTCCCCAGCTCAAGCGATCCTCCCACTTTAGCCTCTCGAGTAGCTGGGACTACAGGCGCATGCCACCATGCTTGGCTAATTTTTTAATTTTAATTTTATTATTATTATTTTTGAGACGGAGTCTCGCTCTGTTGCTCAGGCTAGAGTGCAGTGGCGTGATCTTGGCTCACTGCAAGCTCCGCCTCCCGGGTTCACGCCATTCTCCTGCCTCAGCCTCCCAAGTAGCTGGGACCACAGGCGTCCGCCACCACGCCCAGCTAATATTTTTGTATTTTTAGTAGAGACGGGGTTTCACTATGTTAGCCAGGATGGTCTCCATCTCCTGATCTCGTGATCCACCCGCCTTGGCCTCCCAAAGTGCTGGGATTACAGGTGTAAGCCACTGCACCCGGCCCATGCTTGGCTGATGTTTAAACATTTTCTGTAGATGAGGTCTCACCATGTTGCCCAAGATGGTCTCAAACTCTTGGGCTCAAATGATCCTACTGCCTTGGCCTCCCAAAGTGTTGGGATTACAGGCATGAGCCACCATGCCCTGCCACAAAAGGAATGAATATATATATTTTTTAAATGGAAAGAACACTAGTGAGTGGTGGGATATTCTAATATATGTGTAACTGGAGGCCCATAAGGAGAGAGAAAGGAACAGAGAAAGTGTTTAAAGAAATAACAACCCCAAATTTCCCAAATTTGATACAAACTATAAAACCAAAGATCCAAGAAACTCAACACACCCCAAGCAGAAGAAACACAAATACCAAGACACATCCTAATCAGATTTCTTAAGCCCAGTAATGAAGAGAAAAATCTTGAGAACAGCCAGATGAAAAACAAAAATATTTTATAAACAGAGGAACAAAAATTAGGATGACACCAGATTTCTCACTGGAAACAATGTGAGAAAGCAGTGTAAGAAAATTCTTAAAGTAGCAAAAGAAAAAAGTAGTCAACCTAGAATTCTATACTCATTGAAACTGTTTTTCAAAAGTGAAGACAAGGCCAGGCGCGGTGGCTCACGCCTGTAATCCCAGCACTTTGGGAGGCTGAGGCGGGCGTACAACCTGAGGTTAGGAGTTCAAGACCAACCTGGTCAATATGGTAAAACCCCGTCTCTACCAAAAAATACAAAAATTAGCTGGATGTGGTGGTGGGCGCAGAGCAGAGATCGAACAGTATCATAAGGTTGGGTGCGGTGGCTCAACGCCTGTAATCCCAGCACTTTGGGAGGCCGAGGCAGGCGGATCCCGAGGTCAGGAGTTCGAGACCAGCCTGGCCAACATGGTGAAACCCTGTCTCTACTAAAAATACAAAAAGGAGCTGGGTATGGTGGCGCACATCTGTAGTCCCAGCTACTTGGGAGGCTGAGGTGGGAGAATTGCTTGAACCTGGGAGGCAGAGGTTGCAGTGAGTCGAGACCATGCCATTGCACTCCAGCCTGCATGACAGAGTGAGACTCCATCTTAAAAAAAAAAAAAAAGAAAGAAAAAGAACAGTATCATAAAAAATGCTCAAACCTCTCCCCACAAATGGTGCTGGAACAAGAGGATATCAACATGCCAAAATAAATAAAATCTAGACACAGACCTTAGTCTCTTCACAAAAATTAATTCAAAATGGATCACAGACCTGAATGTTAAATGCAAAACTATAAAACTCCTAGAAGACAACCTAGGAGAAAATCTAGATGACTGGGTTTTGTGAAATTTTTTTTTTTTTTGAGACAAGAGTCTCACTCTGTTGCCCCGGCTGGAGTATACTGGTAGAATCTTGGCTTACTGCAAACTCTGCCTCCTGGGTTCAAGTGATTCTCGCGCCTCAGCCTCCTGAGTAGCTGGAATTACAGTTGTGCGCCACCATGCCCAGCTAATTTTTGTATTTTTAGCAGAGATGGGGTTTCACCATGTTGGCCAGGCTGGTCTCAAACTCCTGGCCTCAAGTGATCCGCCCACCTCAGCCTCCCAAAATACCGGGATTATAGCTGTGAGCCACTGTATCTGGCCATGATAAATTTTTTGATACATTAAAGGCGTGCTCCATGAAAGAAACTTACAAGCTGGACTTTATTAAAATAATAATAAAAAAACCCTCTGCTCTTTGAAAAACATTTTTAATATGATGAGAAAACAAGCTGCGGCCTGGGATAAACTATTTGCAAGAGACCTATCTCATTAAAGACTGTTATCCAAGATATACAAAGGGCTCTGAAAACTCAGTTAACAGGAAAACAATCTGATTAAAAAACAGGAAAAGAGGCCGGGCATGGTGGCTCACACCTGTAATCCCAGCACTGCGGGAGGCCGAGGTGGGCAGGAATTTGAGACCAGCCTGGCCAATATGGTGAAACCCCGTCTCTACTAAAAACACAAAAATTAGCCGAACCTGCTGGCACGTGTAGTCCCAGCTACTCAGGAGGCTGAGGCAGAAGAATTGCTTGAACCCGGGAAGCGGATGTTGCAGTGAGCCAAGATGGTGCCAGTGCACTCCAGCCGGGGTGATAGAGTGAGACTTTGTCTTAAAAAAAAAAAAAAAGGATTGTTTCTGGGTGTGTCTGTGAGGTGTTGCCAGCGGAGACTGACATTTGAGTCAGTGGAGTGGGAAAGGAAGACCCACTCTCAGTGTGGGTGGACACCATCCAGTTGGCTGCCAGCGTGGCTAGAACAAAACAGGCAGAAGGTGGGAGGGGCTGGCTTGCTGAGTCGTCTGGCTTTCATTTTCTCCTGTGGTGGATGCTTCCTGTCCTTGGACATTAGACTCCAGGTTCTTTGGCCTTTGGACTCCTGAACTTCTCCCTGTGGTTTGTTGGGGACTCTTGGGCCTTCTGC
Organism: Papio anubis; assembly: GCF_008728515.1. NCBI lineage: Eukaryota > Metazoa > Chordata > Mammalia > Primates > Cercopithecidae > Papio > Papio anubis. Next base: position 9,208,912 of record NC_044995.1, on the reverse strand, counting down.
CACAGACCGAAGGCTGGCCATTGGCTTCCCAACTTTTGAGGCTTTCGGACTTGGAGACATGACTGGCTTTTTCCTTCCTCAGCCTGTGGTGGGACTTCGCCTGATGACCGTGTGAGCCAATTCTCCCTAATGAACTCCCTTTCAATATATACATATATCCTGTTAGTTCTGGCCCTCTGGAGAACCCTAATATAGATGGCAAATAAGCATAGGAAAAGATGTTCGTCGTATGTCATTAGGGAACTGCGCATTAAAACAAGACACCACTGGTCGGGTGTGGTGGCTCACGCCTGTCATCCCAGCATTTTGGGAGGCTGAGGCAGGTGGATCACGAGGTCAAGAGATCGAGACCATCCTGGCCAACATGGTGAAACCCCGTTTCTACTAAAAATACAAAAATTAGCCGGGCGTGGTGGCGCACGCCTGTAGCCCCAGCTACTTGGGAAGCTGAGGCAGGAGAATCGCTTGAACCCGGGAGGAGGAGGTTGCAGTGAGCTGAGACCACACCACTGCACTGCACTCCAGCCTGGGAGACACAGCGAGACTCTGTCTCAAAAAAAAAAAAAAAAAAAAAAACAAACCACAAGACACCACTACATACCTATTAGAATGCCAAATCCAAAATGCTGGCACCACCAAATGCTGGTAGAAATGTGGAGCAACAGAAACTCTCATTACTTGGTGTTGGCAATGCAGAATGGTACAGCTACTTTGGAGGACAGTGTGGCAGTCTCTCATCATCCTAAACATACTGGTAGAATACAAACCAGCAACAGTGCTCCCCAGTACTTACACAGATGGGCTGAAAACCTGTGCCCGCAAAGAACTCTGCACGTGCATGTTTATGCAGCTTTATGGATCATTGCCAAAAACTTGGAAGGAACCGAGACATCCTTCAATAAATGTCTTAACTACATGCTGGTTGTTATAACAAAATACCATCACACTGTGTAGCTGAGGCAGGAGGATCACTTGAGCCCGGGAGGTTGAAGCTGCTGTGGGCTGAGATCGAGATCACGCCACTGCACTCCAGCCTGGGTGACAGAATGAGAGACCCTGTCTCCAAAAAAAAAAAAAAAAGTGCAGTTTTGGTTTTTGCTGTGGTTGGGCTCCTGGAGTATGAACTCTGGATCCCAGCTGCAAGATGAGGAATCTGGAGCCAACAGAAGGGAAATAATGAGTTTTCCAACTCATACGGCTGGTTAAGTAAAAGAGCTGGGATTACAACTCAGGTTTCCTGCCTCCGGAGTAGCTGGGATTACAGGCATGCGCCACCACGCCTGGCTAATTTTTTTGTATTTTTAGTAGAGATGGGGTTTCGCCATGTTGGCCAGGCTGGTCTAGAACTCCTGACCTCAGGTGATCCACCTGCCTCAGTCTCCCAAAGTGCTAGGGTTATAGGCGTGAGCCACCGCACCTGGCCCACCCAAGATTATTAAAATAAGTGTTCAGAAGCAACGCCCTACTGGACAGGCGCAGTGGCTCATGCCTGTAATTCCACCACTTTGGGAGGCGGAGGCGGGCGGGTCACCTGAGATTGGGAATTCGAGACCCGCCTGCTCGACACTGTGAAACCGTCTCCGTTAAAAATACAAAACGCAGCTGGGTGTGGTGGTGCATATCTGTAATCCCAGCTACTGGGAGGCTGAGGCACAAGAATTGCTTGAACCTGGGAGGCAGAGGTTGCAGTGCGCTGACATCGTGCTACTGCACTCCAGCCTGGGCAACATAGCAGTCTCAAAAAAAAAAAAATAAAATAAAATAATTGATTTTAAAAAAAAGCAACCCCCTAGTGACTTCTTAGAGCAAATCATCAGACAGTTGGGGTAAAATTCTGAAGTGGATTAAGGGAGGGGTGCTGGTTTGCCTGGATGGTACATGAACATAGCCCTGGATTCGACCAAATATGTAACTGGACAACAGAAAAATAAGTACAGGGTGCATTAATCAAAGGCAACAATGTTTTGTACTTAAGTACACAGAAGACACCAAAAGAACAGTACTTTTCATGGTTAGACACATTTCTTAGGTATTTTTTCTATTTTGGGGTTCTTTTGTGATATAATTCGTCCTGTTTTCATAATTTTTTTTTTTTTTTTTTTACTGACATGTAAGATAAATGTATCTAATTGTGGGCTTAATTGTAAAGAGTTTTCACTTTTAAGTTCCAGTCATTTCATTTTATCGCTGTGTCTGTTACAGAATGCTAAAAGAATAAGACATAAAAAATAAAAGTACAGTTATAAACACCTCTTTTAAAAGGCAGAGACTGTTCGCTTGGGCAAAAAAAAAAAGCAAGATCCAACTACATGCTATCTACAAGAAACCTGCCCTAAACAACAGGTAAAAGAAAGCTAAATGGAGCGTGGGTCCTGGCTTGGACTCTGGCATGTAAAGAAAACACTGGAGGAAAAGGTGAAATCCCAGTGAAGTCTGGGGTTTAGTTACACTAACGCATCCTCTCAGTATTTGTAACAAAGCACTTTTATTGATGCTTCTGATGACAGCATCAGATGAAACTGGGCATAAAATACGCTGGACTGCATTATGATCTTGCAACTTTTCTTTTTTTTGAGACAAGAGTTTCACTCTTGTCGCCCAGGCTGGAGTGCAATGGCGTAACCCTGGCTCACTGCAACCTCGGCCTCCTGGGTTCAAGCGATTCTCCTGCCTCCGCCTCCAGAGCAGATGGGATTACAGGCGCACGCGTCACCACGCCCAGCTAATTTTTGTATTTTTAGTAGAGACAAGACTGCACCATGTCGGCCAGGCCAGGCTGATCTTGAACTCCTGACCTCAGGTGATCCACCCACCTCGGCCTCCCAAAGTGTTGGGATTACAGGTGTGAGCCACCGCGCCCGGCCTTGGCAAGGTTTTGAATAAATCCAAAATTATTCCGGAACAAAAAGTTTGGTACCAAAAAAAAAAAAAAAACCAAAACCAAAACCAAAAACCAAAAAACAAAACCCAAACAAAAACAAAAACAAACAAAAGAAAACGACCCCCCACCACACACAGAAAAAGATCTATGCTAGCATTAACAAAATAATACGTAGTTATGAAAATGGTATGTGCTTTTCAAGCTACAAGTTCATAATGGTACAAAATAAGGAGGAAAACTGCCTCTTAAATCCTACCACTTACTGTGACACAGTGACCGGTCCCTGCAGCGGACTGGATAATTTGTATCCGAGTCCTGGATGGAAACAGGTGGCGCGGAGTTCAGAGAAATGCCTATGTACAGATTTGGTCCAATGTCTCAGCCTGACCTCAGTGACCTCTGGGGGTCCGCTCCGCGCCCACCCTTACACACCTGTGACCCCACACGCTTCCACCCCAGCGCCCTGCAAGCGCGCCAGCTTCCAGCCTCCATCCATCTGAACTCGCCGCGCCCCCTCCACTGCGCCCTTCCAGATTCATTGACTAGGGAAGCCCGCTCTTCCGGGGGGAGCTGTTCCTCACCCCCTTTCTTTATCATTCTCTCCCCAGGGCTTCCACATCACGGTGCTGTGGAGAATCCCGGAACTCTTGTCACGCCAGTGTACATGGAGGAACAGTAATGGCTCCCACTGACTCAGTCAAAACAAGGTTGCGGCCGGGCGCGGTGGCTCACGCCCGTAATCCCAGCACTTGGGAGGCTGAGGCGGACGGATCACGAGGTTAGGAGTTCGAGACCAGCCTGGCCAACATGGTGAAACCCCGTCTTTACTAAAAATACAAAAATTAGCCGGGTATAGTGGCGCGCGCCTGTAATCCCAGCTACTCTGGAGACTGAGGCAGGAGAATTGCTTGAACCCGGGAGGCGGAGGTTGCAGTGAGCCGTGATCGCGCCACTGCACTCCATCCTGGCGGATGACAGAGCAAGAGCAATACCCCGTCTCGGAGAACGAGAACAACAACAACAACAAAACGGGGCTGCGTGGGAGGCAAAAACAGCTAATGCGGCCTCATTTGTCCCCTCGGGGCCACCGTCCCCACCCAGACTTCCGGCCTGCCTTAAAACGCTCATGCGTAAGTGCGTGGGCGGGAGGGCGGGCTCAAGCGTAGCTCGTGGCGGTCATTGGCTGTGCAGGGCCGAGCGAGGCGGGGCGAGGCCGCCGCGTGACGTCAGGACGCCGCGGTCAGAACGTCGAAGCCAAAGAAGACCAGAGCCAGCCGGGTGGCCGAGCTGTGTCGTGGCCGTGTTGGTAATCGCCTGGGTGGTTGTTGGCGTGTCCCTGCAGCGAAGGGTCCTGGTTGGTAAGGGGAGCGGCGGGCGAGCAGGCGGGCGGGGATAGCATCTCCTTTCGGTCTAGTGTCCCGCGAGCCCCGAGGCCTTCTCGGCTGTCGCAGCAGCAGACGCCGCGCGCGAGCGTCGACAGGGTGTGGCGGGGCAGGGGGCAGCCACTGCGCCTGCGCACCGGGCCTGGGGGCGCGCGTTCGGGGACTAGCGCGCGTGCGCCGTAGTCTTCCACTCCCCGTCCCTCTCCCTCGGAGTTCTTGGGGCCCCGGGGCGCGCCCCTCACTCTCCATTGACGGGGTGTTGCCCCGGGCGACGGGCGACTCCAGCGAGTCTTTCTGGGGCGTGGTGCGCAGGCGCGGCCTGGGCAGTGGTTCCGTGGCCAGTCTTTGGGGATCCGGGCGGCCTCCTCCACCCGGCGTCCTCCTTTGCCTTCGCCCAGCCTGCGGGACGGCCAGGTGCTCCCGGGACCCCAGGCTTCACGTCTGGTGCCTGTTCCCGTTCTTGAGACCCGTCCTGGAGTCCTCTCCCCAGCCCCCAACTCCTGACCTTATTTCTGATCTCCGTTCTGCCCGGGGGCGCCTTTTCCTGTGTCCCCGGCACGATCCCTCGTCTCCACTCACGCCCTGTGTCCTGTTTAAGTTAAGCCTTTGCGTTTCTAGGGCTTTTCCACAGCTCCAGACTCCTGTTCCTATCCCGTCAACTTGGGAGAATTCCGGTTCTCCTGCGGGATTCATTATCCTACTTATCGGTTACTCCCTCGCGGGAGTTTAGGCTTCGCCGTCCTCGCCCCGGAGACACTCCACTTTCCTTCCAGTTCTCTCAACCCCACTCTTAATTCCTTGAACATGTTTTGGGTCTTCTTTGGCATTCCCAAAGCTTTATGTCCAGACACCCAACCAAGGTGATCCCTTTTCTCTCCCAGCCCTACCCCTGCTTCCGGGAACCTCCCGTGGAAGCAGGCAGGGGTAGTCCCACTGAGGACTCCCACGTCGGTCTCCTTACTGCCCTTCAGAGACCTGTTTGAAATCAGTCTCTCGGTGCTAAGAACCCGTTTCTTCACGTTGGGGTTCACGTCGGCATTGTCTTTTTTAGAGTTCTCGGAAACCTTTCCACCCTCTCAGCCTTAAGGGTTCCCTCAGACTCTTCTCATTATAGCATCTGTTCTCTTGGTTCAGGTTCCTTTCACAACCCATATTCCCTAGAATTTTTTTTTTTTTTTTTTTTTTTTGGAGACAGTTTCGCTCTTGCTGCCCAGGCTGAAGAGCAGTGGTGTGCAATCTCAACTCACTGCCGTCTGCCTCCCGTGTTGAAGCGATTCTCCTGCCTCAGCCTCCCTAGTAGCTGGGATTACAAGCATGTGCCACCATGCCCAGCTAATTTTGTATTTTTAGTAGAGACGGGGTTAGTCCATGTTGGTTAGGCTGGTCTCGAACTCCTGACCTCAGGTGACCCGCCTGCCTCGGCCTCCCAAAGTGCTGGGATTACAGGCGTGAGCCACCACACCTGGCCCCTAGAATTTTTTTTTAGAACTTTTCCCCTTGGTGGAGGCACTCCCACCCTCTCGACCTTTCATCACACCCTCTTTTTGCTCACATGGATTTCAGACCCTTCTCCTTCCCTTTGGGAAGTCTGTTCTGGCTTCCCTGTTTCCAAATCCTTCGTTTTCCACCTGGAGCACTACAAAGCGGCCAGGGGCTTCTCCTCATACTCCAGCCTTTTTAGTCCACACCCAGAACTCTTCAGATCCTTGACCCCAGTGGCTTCTCTGTCAGCCTCCCCTTTTCTACTTGGCTTCTCGTGAGTCCATCTACTGTTCCTCCCCACTTTGTGACATGTTTTTAGCTCCGCCTTAAGTCTCCCTAACTCATTCTTTTTCTCATAGACAGTGAAAAAGCAGTCTGGCTCCCGAGGTCCACCCCTTATACCCCAAGGTCCAGATGGCGGCCAACGTGGGTGATCAACGTAGCACAGATTGGTTAGTGAGGCGAGAGGGATGGAGGCCGGTCGGGAGGAAGAGGAAGCAAGACCCAGTGCTATCCTCTGGGGTGGGACCTCACGTGGCCTTAGGGGAAGTGATACCACAATCCCTGTGATTGGGGGTGGTGTTGAGGCAAACACAGAGGGAAGCATTCGGTTGTGTGGAGAGGGGCAAGCCTTACCTCTTGGAGCTTTCATTTTTCACAGTACAGTGCTTGCTTTGCAGAATTGTGATGATTCATTCAAGCAAGTATAATTAGGAGGCAGGTTCCCAACACTCAATAGACACTCATTTATTTGTTTTTCTGCAAATTCCTTATTTTTTCTCAAAATAGTGTGATAACCTGCCGACTGGGGTGATGTCAGACGGAATTCCTTGATTCATGAAAGACATAGCCCTAGGAGGTGCCAGGGCCTGTGTTCAGTTCTGTGGGTTCTGTTAATTTTGTTTGTTTGGTTTTAACAAGTCCTGTGTGCCAGGCTCTGGGATAAGTACCTTAAGTGGGTGATCTCATTTATCCCTCCCAGAAGACTCTGAAGCAGAAACCCTTTATCAGCATAGTACAGATTAGAAAACTTAGGCTTAGATAGGTAGTAACAGTTAGATTGGGGATCCAGGGACTGGAATTTGCCTCCCAACTTGCCCACCTGTGTACAGTGGGGAGAACAGGTGTGACTTGAGGTCCTCTCTCTGCAGGTCTTCTCAGTACAGCATGGTGGCTGGGGCAGGCCGAGAGAATGGCATGGAGACGCCAATGCACGAGAACCCGGAGTGGGAGAAGGCCCGCCAGGCCCTGGCCAGCATCAGCAAGTCAGGAGCCGCCGGCAGCTCTGCCAAGTCCAGCAGCAATGGGCCTGTGGCCAGTGCACAAGTGAGAAGGACATGGGGCTGGGGTACCCTGAGCCAGTGGTCGTGGGAGAGAGACAGTCTGGCGTCCTCTTGTATCATTCGGACGGGGTGCTCTGAGGGGAAACATAAAAAGATGTTCCAGGGTATCTAAGTCTGAACGGAAAAGTTCTGTTTCCTTGAGGAATCTAGGGTGTGATGTGGTTCTGAAGAGGGAGGCCATGCCCATGTCCCTGGTCTCTAACGTCCGTGAGTCTCATGGTGGAGACGGTGGCTCACTTTGCAGATACATGAACCCAGTTTCATCCCTTGGCAATTACCCACCAGTAAACAACAGGCTTGTGCTTTGGGGGCCGCCTGTGGATTTGGGCTGCTGACAGCACGTGTGCCTCTCTGTTTCCACAGTACGTGTCCCAGGCAGAAGCCTCAGCTTTGCAGCAGCAGCAGTACTACCAGTGGTACCAGCAGTACAACTATGCCTACCCCTACAGCTACTACTATCCCATGGTGAGTGCCCAGCCGGCGGGGTGGGGCGGGGCGGAGTCTGCCGGGATGGGGCCCGGTGGTGGATGGACTGGAGATAGCGGTGATGACTGCTCAGAAACCCTCTACTTGCCCATGAGGTGCATTCCAAGGTCCTCACCATGAGCCACAAGGTCCTACGTACCTGGTTCTGGTCCCTTCTCTCCTCATGCTTATTCTGCCATGGCCATCAAAGCGGAGACCTCCTTGATGCTCGCCCCTGCCAGGCCTGCTCTTGCTTTGCCCTGGCTGCAGTGCTCCCTGTGTTGCCGCCTCTTGGAGGTCTCTGCTCAGATGCCGCCTTCAGAGAGCCTCTGCCTGACACTGATTGAAAGTAGCATTCCTGCCTTGCAGCCTGTCTCTCTCCCTTTCTTTGCCTTTTTGTTGTTCATGATTCTTATTGCTGGATATATTATATATTGATGTTTACAGCCGGGCATGTAATTCAGGCACAAGCTTCATTAGTTCATGGGTTTTCCTTCTTACTGTTCGTCGTGGTGCTTAGAAAAGTTGGCACTCAGTATTGTTGATTATATTTTTCTGAGAACTAGCTAAGTGAGATGCGGGATTGATAGAGGTTTTTCTTTTTTTAGTAGATGAGGGGGTGTGGTGCATTAATGTAGTGGAGAGAGAAAGGGGTGAGGGATCGGTAGAGGGCCATGGCTGGTGTAGTTCCTGAGTGGGCTGGGGAAGTGGAAAGGGCAGGCCTCCCACTAAACCCTCCCTCCCTGCACCTTTGCAGAGCATGTACCAGAGCTACGGCTCCCCTTCCCAGTATGGGATGGCCAGCTCCTATGGCTCAGCCACACCCCAGCAGCCATCCGCACCCCAGCACCAAGGGACTCTGAACCAGGTAACACCCTAGCCCAGTTCCCATGCCGTGCTCAAGCAGAGGAAATGTAGATTTTTGAATGAGCTGTCAATGAGGAATGGCCTGTGCTCCCTAAACTGCTTTTTTCCTTTGAAGCAACTCCTGGTCTGAAAATGAGGAGGACAAAGCATAGTGTTTGAACCTAGGGTGGGTTTGAGGCCGAGCCAAGGCCAGACCTGAGATGTTGAAAGACGTCTTTTTCCGCAGTGTGGTCACGCACACGGGTTGGGTTTTGCATTTAAGGTGCAGCTTGGAGGGATGGCCGGGCTAGTGCATAGGAGGCAGGTAGGCCTGGGTTTGAATCCCAGCGTGCCCACCCCGGTGTAATTACGTGCGCATCTCGGTCCGCTCTGGGAAGCGGGAAGGATGGCGGCCTCGTCCTCGTGCTCTATGAGTGTGTGTGCTCACATGGCAACGCTGGAGTGGGTGTGTTGTCGGTGGCTGTTACTCCAGCATTGAGACGCTGCCAGCTGCTGCTTCATAGCTCAGGGCCCTGGGAAGTTGCTTAGTCTCTGAGCTGGAGACTTGTCAGCTGTGAAAAGGATTGTTAACAAATGTTAACCTCAGAGAGCTACTGAGGACTCGAATGAGCACGTGTGGGAAGGTCACAGGAGGGTCGAGTGCTGTGACCACTGTGTCCTCATGGTGAGGGCTGAGTGCCACTCGCCAGCTCCCGAATCTGCCTCCCGTGCTTAGCGCCTGCTTCCTTCTGCAGCCCCCAGTCCCCGGCATGGATGAGGGCATGTCCTACCAGGCTCCCCCTCAGCAGCTGCCGTCGGCTCAGCCCCCTCAGCCCTCAAATCCCCCGCATGGGGCTCACACGCTGAACAGTGGCCCTCAGCCTGGGACAGCTCCAGCCACACAGCACAGCCAGGCGGGGCCCGCCACAGGCCAGGCCTATGGGCCACACAGCTACACTGAACCTGCCAAGCCCAAGAAGGGCCAACAACTGTGGAACCGCATGAAACGTAAGTCGGCAAAGCCGTGTGGAGGCTCGAGGGGTTGGGGCCCTTACAGAGCTCCTAGGTGTGAGGCATATGGTGTGTGCTGCTCCTTATTTCTGGGTGTTGTGATCGCCAGGCTTGGGGTGGGGCTGCTTTGGACCAGCACGTGTGTGCTGGAGCCCTCCTCTAGAACCTGACCGCTCCTCCCTGCATTTCCACATCCTGCTGTCCCCTGGGGACCTCTGGATGTGCTGGGGAAGGGCCTAACTCTAGCTTTTGCTGCCCTCACAGCAGCCCCTGGAACTGGAGGTCTCAAGTTCAACATCCAGAAGCGACCGTTTGCTGTCACCACCCAGAGCTTTGGCTCCAACGCAGAGGGCCAGCACGGCGGCTTCGGCCCCCAGCCCAACCCTGAGAAAGCTCAGAACCACAGGTGACGTCTGCCCACTTGCCCCGTCACAGCCCCGCACACTGCACTCAGCGTCTGTGGTCCAGTGCCACTGGCCAGCTGCCACCCCGAGCCTCAGTGTGCACCTCTGGAAAGGGGAGAAGGACCCTCCCTTGGGGGTTGCTGTGAGCACTGAAGGAGACAGAAGGAGAGCATGGGGACTGTGTCCCGCTGTGTGTCGGCTCAGAGTGGTGCTGGGGATAGTCTTCTGAGTTTGGGAATTCTCTACAACCGAGCCCCTCATCTGTCCTCCCGCAGTGGGTCCTCTGCCCGGGGGAACCTGTCTGGGAAGCCCGACGACTGGCCCCAGGACATGAAAGAGTATGTGGAGCGCTGCTTCACCGCCTGTGAGTCGGAGGAGGACAAGGACCGCACGGAAAAGCTGCTCAAGGAGGTGCTGCAGGCGCGGCTGCAGGACGGCTCGGCCTATACCATTGACTGGAGCCGGGAGCCCCTGCCAGGGTTAGTGTGGGTGGGGGACGTAGGTGGGAGGGTGGTGCTGTGCGAGGCACGGGCTGGGTATGGAAGTAGGAGAGTTGGGGGTCCCAGGTACCAGGAGTTCCAAAGAGAAATGAACTGGAAAGTTGGCTCCCAGGGGAATGAAGTCCTGGTTGGAGGGAGGCCAGTGGGTGGGGTGGGGACCATGGATGCTGCAGAGGTGTGCATTGCTTAGTGGTTAAGCGCACCCTCTGGACACAGAAAACCTGGGTTTGTATTTCATTTCTGCACCGTAATAGCTGAGCCGCCTGGGGTAAGTGCCTTTCCTTTCGGAGGTAGGTTGGTAGATTGAGGGAGGTGGTATTGGCTGTCCTGCCCGTGTCTGGCGGGGATGGTAATGCCCTGCCCTGCTGTATCCTCAGGTTGACCCGGGAGCCTGTGGCCGAGAGCCCTAAGAAGAAGCGGTGGGAGGCCCCTAGCAGCCTTCACCCTCCTAGAGGGGCGGGCTCAGCGACTAGGGGCGGGGGTGCCCCGTCCCAGCGAGGGACGCCGGGGGCTGGGGGTGCTGGTCGAGCCCGGGGCAACAGCTTCACCAAGTTTGGCAACCGCAATGTCTTCATGAAGGACAACAGCTCTTCGTCCAGCACAGACTCCCGCTCCCGCTCCTCCTCCAGGTCCCCAACCCGCCACTTCCGCAGAAGGTACTGAGGCTCCGGGCTGGGGTGGGGGTGTGTGGGGGAGGGGCGTTTCAGGCCTGATCTTCCTGCTTCTTCCTGCAGTGACTCCCACTCAGACTCCGACAGTTCCTACTCAGGAAACGAGTGTCACCCTGTGGGCCGCAGGAACCCGCCCCCTAAGGGCCGGGGCGGTCGAGGGGCCCATATGGATCGGGGCCGAGGCAGGGCGCAGCGTGGGAAGAGGTGAGACTGGGTAGGGGCTTGAGACACAGGCCAGGGTGGAGGAGGGTACTGGGGACCTGTGGGAGAAGGAGGAAGAGGCTAGACAGGTGGATGGCCAGCTGCCAAAGAGGCGAGGCTGTAGGGTGGCTGGAGACACCCGTCCCGCTCAACTGCCTTCACCCCTTCCTAGGCATGATCTGGCTTCCACCAAGCGCAGTCGAAAGAAGATGGCGGCGCTGGAGTGCGAGGACCCCGAGCGCGAGCTGAAGAAGCAGAAGCGGGCAGCTCGCTTCCAGCATGGACACTCCCGCCGTCTGCGCCTCGAGCCCCTGGTGCTGCAGATGAGCAGCCTGGAGAGCAGCGGGGCCGACCCTGACTGGCAGGAGCTGCAGATCGTGGGCACCTGCCCTGACATCACCAAGCACTACCTGCGCCTCACCTGTGCCCCCGACCCGTCCACCGTGCGCCCTGTGGCAGTAAGTGCCCGGCTGGGCTGGGCAGTTCTGCTCTGTGAGGCCCTGCTGGCTCAGGACTTGGAGAGCCGAGCCAGGGAGGGTGGCAGAGGCCACATGGGGGCTCTGGTATGGCAGGGGAAGCCCGGCCAGGGAAGCCTCGGCCGGTCTGCGTTCTGAGAGGAGCGCGAAGGCACACTGCTGCCCCGGATCCTGCATGGTGGGTGTGCAGCTTGGCCGGCGAATCGCTTGCCCTCTGGGCCATGGTCCCTGGCTTAGGTGACAGGGAGCACAGAGCCTTCTCCCAGGCCCGTGGGCTGTGGGGCACGGGGGGCTGTGCTTCCCAGGGTTTGCGTCCTCACTGTTCTGCTGCAGAACGTGTGAACAGCCGTGTGCTTACGGGGAAATGGGTGTGGGGTGGCCACTCTTAACCCATGTCTGGTGTGTTTTTTCTCTTTTTTTTTTAATTGGTGGGGGAGAGAGTCTTGCTTTGTTGCCCAAGCTGGAGTACAGTAGCGTGATCTTGGCTCACTGCAACCTCCGTTCCCTGGCTTCACGCGATTCTCCTGCCTCAGCCTCCTCAGTGGCTGGGATTACAGGCGTGCACCACCACACCCGGCTAATTTTTGTATTTTCAGTAGAGACGGGGTTTCACCATGTTGGCCAGGCTGGTCTCAAACTCCTGACATCAGATGATCCACCTGCCTTGGCCTCCCAGAGTGCTGAGATTACAGGCGTGAGCCACTGCGTCCGGCCTTTTTTTGTTGTTTTTTTCCTTAATGTTGCAACTCTCCTACCAAATCAGTGGAAACCCTTGCCTACTGGACCTGAGCTGTACTCCGAGTGCTAATTCAGTTTCCTTTTCCAGGTTTTGAAAAAATCGCTGTGCATGGTGAAGTCCCACTGGAAAGAGAAGCAGGACTACGCGTTTGCCTGCGAGCAGATGAAGTCGATCCGGCAGGATCTGACGGTGAGTCTCGTGCTGGGAAGGGCCTGGCCTCAGCCAGTCCTGCCTCCCGCTCCTTGTGACTCTTGTTCTCGCCCCGTGGCCCCAGGTGCAGGGCATCCGCACCGAGTTCACGGTGGAGGTGTATGAGACCCACGCCCGGATCGCTTTGGAGAAGGTGAGCTGGCCTCTGCGGGCCTCCCCAGCCCCTTTCCTGCTGCTCTTCTGCCCTCAGCACCCTCACTCTGCTCTCCTCCCTCCATGCCTCTGCCTTGCAGGGTGACCATGAAGAGTTTAACCAGTGCCAGACGCAGCTCAAGTCGCTGTACGCCGAGAACTTGCCTGGCAACGTGGGCGAGTTTACTGCCTACCGAATCCTCTACTACATCTTCACCAAGAACTCGGGAGGTGAGGCCCAGTCCCTGGGACGGAGGCCGTGGTGCCCAGGGTTGAGCCCTGCTGACTTGACCCTCTTTGTCTTGGCGCTAGACATCACCACGGAGCTGGCATACCTCACCCGAGAACTGAAGGCAGATCCTTGCGTGGCCCACGCCTTGGCATTAAGGACAGCCTGGGCCCTGGGCAACTACCACCGCTTTTTCCGGCTCTACTGCCATGCACCCTGCATGTCTGGCTACCTCGTGGACAAGTTTGCAGATCGGGAACGCAAGGTCGCCCTCAAAGCCATGATCAAAACGTATGTGATGCCAAGCTCCCTTCTGCCCTTGCTCTTCCCATCCTTCTGCCTCACACCACCTCTCAGACCAGCTCCTGGCCGCAGGCCTCCCCTAGCCTCCGACCCTTCTCCTGGTCCTTGCTCCCCCATCTTTCTCCATTCAGCCCTCCCCTCTCCAGTTCCTCTTGCTTTCCTTCTTGGCCACCTCTGTGTTCCGGGTCACTCCTCCCCGCCTCCCCACTGTTCCCAGCTCACTGCCTCTGGGGCCTCTTTTCCACCCCGTCTGTGCGTCTCTTCCTCCTGTTCTCTCCTGCCTGGATCCCCCAGTTCACTCCGCGCTCTGGGCTTCCTCCGAACCCTGAGGTCGCTGTTTCTCAGCTTGTCGCTGTGCTCCCGCCATAGAGGCCATCCAGGCAGTCTCTGGTCTAACAGGACAAGGCCCTGTCCCACGCAGCTCCTTGGAGAGCACCAGAAACACTTAGGGAGACGCCTGCGATGAGGCCACACTGGGTGCGGTGCCAAAGGCCCCTGGTCAGGCCAGGCCCCTGCAGTGTCCTTTGTTCACTAGACATTGCTCTTGGCTCGCTGTGGGTAGGGGACAGTTGCTTGACTCACGTTTAGACGCATGGTTCTGTCTGGTGATTGAGGTGCCCAGGCGACGCTGGGCAATGTCAAGAGAGGTTTTCGGTTGTCACAGCAAGGGGATGCTCTTGGCATCTAGTGAGTGGAGGCCAGGGGTGCTGAGGCCAGGTATGCAGCCCCACCACTGCCACTGGGGCCCAGAGGTCAGTCTTGCCGAGGTGGAGAAATTCTGGTCGAAGAGGTTGACCAGTAGACTGGAGAGGCTTGAGTGCCTGGCCAGGTGGCCCTCTGGTTGAGGTCATAGCCACAGCATAGTTTGGAGCTAGGGAGGGATCGTCAGCCTGGAGGTTGGGAGACTCATCCTGGAATCTAGTGTGGATTAAGCCAACTTCAGGGAGAGGCTGAGCCAGGGTAGGAGTCACAGGAGCAGACGAGCATGTGGGATGCCGTGCCCAGAGCTCCATGCCAGCTTGGGAAGTTAGAGGCAGGAGGCTGCCCAGTCTGCTGCCATGATGGGCCCCATGAATGGCGGCTCTCAAGCTTCCGACTGCACAGGGTCCTGTGGTGGAGCGTCCTGGTGAATCGATGCCTAATTGGCCTTGGTTGGGAACATAGCCGAGAGGCTCCTCGTGGGTGGGGCCCTAGTCTGTCATTGACCTCATTGTGTCAGCACCTTTCCCCCAAGGAGGCTGACGCTGCCCTGCCAGCGAGACTGGGAGATGGCGTGGACTCGGATCCCAGGGCCTCCATGAAGCTCTGGCTTTGGAGCAGAAGCGGGTTCCAGGACTTAGTGCCCCTCACTTGGTGCCTTGGTTCCTGTGTGTGTGGAAAGGGTAGGGCGCACCGCCTGTGGAAGAGGGTTCAGGGAGCTCTGAGGACCTGGGTCGTGCTAGATGCTTAGTAGTGTGGCTTACAGCAGCCAGAAGTGGCTGCTTTCAGTATGTAGTGGTGAGTGCTGGCGGCGCCCCTGTGCCTGGCTTCCCAAAGACACTGGAATGCAGGGCAGGGGAAGCAGCGAGGGCCGGGTCCCCACGGTGGCCCTGGCAGCCCTGCCATCCCCATCCCCTGCCGCGTGTTGCTCCCTCCATCTGACCCCTGCCCCTAAGCCAGCGGAGAAGCCCGCTGGGCCCTTCCCTGCCTGTCCCCTCTCCTCCCTGGCCCCCTGCACAGGTAAGTGAGGGCGAGGGGGGGCACAGCTGGGGGCTGGGGCCACTAACCCCACCCCGGGCCCCCCCAAGCCCCTGAGGTGGGGAGGCTGGGAGGCGGGTGGGGAAGCCAGCAGGTACTGTGCTGAGGAAATCCTGTGGGTACCCGAATGGGGGGCCTCCCCGCTCGTGGGGCCCTCCCCTGCCCTCCCGCCCGCCCGCCTCATCACCTTCTCCTCTTGTCTCCATAGCTTCCGCCCTGCGCTGCCAGTCTCCTACCTGCAGGCCGAGCTGGCCTTCGAGGGCGAGGCCGCCTGCCGGGCCTTCCTAGAGCCCCTGGGCCTGGCCTACACGGGCCCGGACAACTCCAGCATCGACTGCCGCCTCAGCCTGGCGCAGCTGTCAGCCTTCTGAGCACCCAGCGAGGAGGGGGCGGGGGCAGGGGCTGCAGCCCCCAGCGCTGCCTTTGCGGATTCTGTTTTTGAGCCGTGGACTTGGGTTGTAAATTTATCTGTGGGGAGTGGGCTCCAGGAAGAGCCACCATCCCTGCCCCCGTTTTCCCACCGGGGAGTCTGTACAGAGATTTTTCTACGTTTTTATTTTTTGCCTCAGAGGGATGGGATTGGGGAGGAGGGGATGGGCAGCGGAGGGTTGGGGGCATGGTCTGCAGGCTCATCTGTGTCCGCCTTTCACTCCACTAATGCTGTCTCAGTGTTTTCTCTCTCTCTCTTTCGAGCTTGCACTCCGGTACCCGACCCGGCGCCCTGGCCCATCCCATGCCGGGGGGCCAGTGGAAAGAAGACAGGCCGTCCAGCCCGTGCCCGCCTGCGGCGGGGGCATCCAGCAAGCCTGCCCACCGCCTGCTGCCTCACCTGCTTCGCCACAGACTCTTGTTCCCAGCCCTTTGGGGCCTCCGTGTTTGGGGTGAGGGGAGCTGCTTAGAGACTGTGCCCGTCCTTGGCCCCCCACCCTGAAGTGCCAGCACCACCAGCACCAGATCCTCCGCCGCCACACCGCACTGAGGACACGCCGGCCGGGCCGCCTCGTCTCAAGTTGTATAAAGTTGTCTCCGTGTCCCCTCCTCCCTCTGCCCCAATGTCTCTTCTGATTTTTTTTTCCCCTTTCCTTCCCTCCTCCCCGCATTCCTCCCTTGGTTCAGCACAGGTAAAATGGTTCCCCTCCCTCCCTGCCTTCATGGATCACCAGCTCACGTCATGTTGCCTTCTCTTTTCTTTGTGTGTGTGTTTAAGTTATTTTTCTTCCTCCTTTCCCTTTTCTTTTTGGCCCTCCCTCCCTCCCTCTTCTGCCATGTAACTGGAGGATGTGCTATGAGTTTGCAAACAGCTGGACTGTCAGGCTGCTTTTTTTCCAGATGTTCCTCCTCTGCCTTCCCTTCCCCTCCTCTCCCCTCCCTTTCCTTCCTTCCTTCCTTTCCTTGGAGCACTGAGCACCATTTGGAAGCTTGAGAGAAACCAAAATTAAAGAGAGAGAGAGAGAGCACACGCTCCCGCTTTGTCCTTCCTGTGTGGGCTGTTTGCATCCATTGTCTCCTCCAGAGGTTTGGGGGTGTCACTCCAGTGGGATCTCAGCCAGGGGCTGGAAAGGCCCCCGTGTCCTCGCCATACGGCACAGCCAGAGTGTCTGCAGGGTCTGGCACCCCGCTTCCTGGCTGAGGGTGAATTCCAGCTTGGGGAGGTGGACTTGGGAACCATGGGGCACCTTGGCCACGATGAGGTGTCGATGCAGCTGCCCTGGAGACTGTAGCACTCTCAGCCCCTCGGCTTCCAGCCTCTGGCTCAGCATTTGTGCCATGCCTTCCAGTGTGGGAGAGGGTGGGCACAGAGCACATGAGGGCCCAGGAGGACCAGCTCCCTAAAGCTCAGCTGAGGGGGTGTGTTTAGCCCCAGGGGCAAGAGGATCGTCTCAGAGACCTGATGGTAGCCGCCGCCTCCCCAGCGCCTGCCGGTAGCAGCAGGGCCAGTGGCAGGTGTAGGTTCTGGGTGGGCACAGGAAGTCGGCGCGGTGTGGGGCCACGTGGACCAGGTATTCCTGGGCCTTGGTCACTTCTGCTTGTAGCCCAGGCTGGGTCACCATGAGGGCCACAAAATGGGGTGCGGTTGGCGAGGGGCTGCACACTAAGGCGGGCCCCTTTGTCCTCGGGCCAGGCCCCAGGACCCCACTCGGCTTCTGTCTCCTCAGCGGGGCCCCCCGGGGCTGCCAGAGCCTGTGCTTCCTTGCTTCGCAGCCATGTGATCCTGGCGGCTGCTGTTGGCTTCAGTGCCGCCTCAGTCACTCCTGCGAGGCGTCCTCTTGGGGCCAGTGTTCAAAATCGGCAGCTGCGCCCAGCGCGTGCTCCTGGGCCGCCTCCAGCTCTCCGGCTTCCTCCACGCCTGGCTCTTGGTGCCCTGTGCGGAGCGGCCCTGTGCTCCCCCGCTCGGGGGCAGCCTGGGCCTCCTGCCCTGCCACCGCCGGTGTCCACTCGGCGTCCGCCGCCCCGTGGGCGCCCTCGTTGTCCAGCGCGTCCAGGATGGTGGGCCCGCGTCCCGCCGTCGAGCCAGAGCCGAAGACGAGGTCGGTGCGCGAGGCGCGGTCCCACACGAGGCGGCCGCGGAAGCGGAAGAAGCGCACTCGGTGCTGGGGCACGGCCAGCACGCCGGGCCCGAGCGCCGCCAGCGGCTCGTCCCAG
Organism: Papio anubis; assembly: GCF_008728515.1. Lineage (NCBI taxonomy): Eukaryota > Metazoa > Chordata > Mammalia > Primates > Cercopithecidae > Papio > Papio anubis. The sequence continues at coordinate 9,191,257 of NC_044995.1, read as the reverse complement.
CAGAAGGCGCTGAAGGGCTCCTCGCGCACGCCCAGAAAGCGGTCGACGTAGCCCACCGAGAAGTCGGCGGGGTCGAGGCGCGGGTCCCAGCGGATGCGCTGGATGACATCTGCGGCTGTGCGCAGCGGCGGCTTCTTGGCCCCGGCCTCGGGCTGCGCCTCGCAGTCAGGCGGCGCCGGCGCCCCAGGGTGGGGCTGGCGGCAGCGGGCGCCGAAGCGGCAGCGGCCTTCCAGGAAGAAGCGGCAGGCCGGCGGGGGCGCGGGTTCCGTGGCGGGGGCTTCCTGCGGCAACTCCGGCTGTCCTCTGGCCGCTGCCATGGGTGCGGGGAGCTGGCACGCCCGCCGCGCAGACCAGGTCACCCCGTACGGAGGGCGGCTCCGCTTGGAGGCACCGAGCTTCACCCGACAGTGACGTCAGCGGCCCGCGCTCCGGCCCAGCCCAGGGGACCACGCCCCGGGCCCTCGCGAGGACTCTGGCCCCGTCCTTCCCTCGTGGAGAGCCTGACACCGCTGCTCTGGGACTTCCCGGCTGCGCCCTCCCCCAGCGCCGGGAAAGCGAGCTCCGGAAAGGCTGCGGCCGTCTCGGTCTCCCGGAGCTCTTGGGAGCCTGGCCCCGCCCCTTTCCCGGTGATACGTGTGAATTGCCTCTTTCTGGGTGATTTACATGCAATGCCCCGCCCCTTTCCTGGTGATTACGTGTGCCTCGCCCCTTTTTAGGTGATTTCCATGTAGTGCCCCGCCCCTTTCCGGGTGATTTACGTGTGCCCCGCCCATTTCAGGTGTGTTACATGTGTGCCTCTCCCTTTCCCAAGTGATTTACATGTGTTCTCCGCTCCTTTCAGGGTAATTTACATGTAATGCCCCGCCCCTTTCCGGGTGATTTACGTGTGCCCCGCTTTTAGGTTATTTACATGTGTGCCTCTCCCCTTCCCAAGTGATTTGTATGTGTGCCCCATCCCTTTTTAGGTGATTTACATGCGTGCCCTGCCCCTTTCCCGGTGATCCTTTTGTGCTGCCCCTTTCCGGGTGATTTACATGTGTGCCTCTCCCCAAGTAATTTACATATGGTGCCCCGCCCCTTTCCTGGTGATACATGTGTGCCCCGCCCCTGAGGGGACGTCTCTAAAGAACCTGGACCCGCCCTCAGTCCAGGCGATTTACATTTGCGGCCGCGTCCCTCAGGGAAACTTAAGAGAACCTGGCCCCTCAGTCCAAATCATTTGCACGTTTCGCCCCATCCTTCTGGGACCTTAAAGAAGCAAGATGCCAGCGGACCCTTCCCCCACGGAGACCAGGCCCCGACTGCTCTAAAAGGTTCCCAGACACTTCCCTCTGCAGCCGCTCCCAGAGTAAAGGGCGGCCCCGCCCGGTCGGAGTCCACCCGAGGCGTGGAGGCCCAGGACTCCCGGGGCTACAGCAATCGGCAGCCCCGCCTCGGCGGGCTCTGCGGTGGCTGAGTCTGGCCCGGCCCCAGGACCAAGTGCAGCCAGCGGTGGCGCTCAGTATTTGACGAACGGGACTGCGGGAGCGGCCGCCTCTGCAAGCGGCACCGCCTGGCCACGCCCCCGGGCTCTCTTAAAGGAGCCGCACCCCACCCCAGGGCAATCGTCCGACCCGGAGCAGATCTCCCGGTGACACCTCCGGCTCTCAGAGGCGCCAGGACCCTATCAGTCATCCCTTCCCACGTGCAAAGTGAAAAGTCAGAGCCCGGGCACACGCCTTGGACGTTTATGTATACAGAAGTGGGGTGCCGGGCGGGAAAGGCGCGGGGAATGGGGGAACCTAGAGGCCGATGACGTCGTCCAGCTCGAGGTCCCCGCTGGGGCGGCAGCGGGCCTTGGGGGGCTGCGTCCCGGGGCGGGGTTCCGCGTCGGGCTTGGCGGCAGCTGCCTCCGGGCGCGCCGCGTCCATGACGCCCAGCACGGCGTCCAGCATGGAGGGCCCCAGATCCAGGTGGAAGGACAGAAGCGGGTCGGCAGGCGAGGGCGCCGCGGGCTGCGGGACGGCGGGCGGCGGTGGGGAGCGGGGGGCCCCCACGGGGGGCGCCCGGGGCTCTGGGGGCGGCCCGCCACCGTGGCGGCTCAGGAACGAGGTGTCCCCGAAGGCGTCGCCGCCGCGCCCCACGTGCAGCGTGTGCCGGAAGTCGCCGAGCGGCGCGGAGATGGACAGGGCGCCGCGATCCGGCCGCTTCTTGGGCTGCGCGGGGCCCAGCTGCTTCAGCACGGGCATCTGCGAGGGGCACGGGAGGGTCAGCGAGGCCCCAGCCCCGGGGCTCGCAGCCGAGAGACTGCTCAAAGGACGATGGGGGACGGCTCCCGTTTTTTTGTTGTTGTTGTTTTGAGATGGAGTCTCACTCTGTCGCCCAGGCTGGAGTGCAGTGGCGCCATCCCAGCTCACCGCCCCCCCCCCCCCCACCTCCCGGGTTCAGGCGATTCTTCCTCCTCAGCCTCCCGAGTAGCTGAGATTACAGGTACCCTCCACCACACCCAGCCAATGTTTGTATTTTGGTAGAGACGGGTTTCACAATATTGGCCAGGCTGGTCTTGAACTCCTGACCTCAGGTGAGCAGCCCGCCTCGGCCTCCCAAAGTGCTGGGATTACAGGCGTGAGTCACCGCGCCCGGCCTCCCGTGTCACAGATGGGGTAAGATGAGACTCCAGGAGGTCCCATGGGCACAGCTGCTGAACTCACATTCGGATCGAGGTTTTCCTAACCTGACTCCAGAATTCCCATGACCACCACGCTATGCCGATCCTCCTAAGAGCGAATACTTGAGCCTTCCTAGAGGCCAAATAACAAATATTTCACAAACCCTTCACAGTGCTTCTCAGACTTGACTGATAGAAAACTCCAGCTTGTTGGCCCAGGTGCGGTGGCTCACGCCTGTAATCCCAGCTTGAGAGGCCGAGGCAGGCGGATCGCTTGAGGCCAGGAGCTCGAGACCAGCCTAAGCAACATGGCGAAACCCCAACTCTATAAAAAATGCAAAAATTAGCGAGGCATGGTGGCGCACGCGTGTCATCCCAGCTAAAGTAGGAGAATCCCTTGAAGCCTGGAGGCAGAGGTTGCAGGGAGCCGAGACTGTGTCACTGCACTGGCCACTGCACTCCAGCCTGGGCAACAGGAGTGAAACCCTGGCTCAATGGAAAGAAAAAGAAAACTCCAGCTTGTCAAAGATGGAAATTCCCAGGCTCCTTTTCTGAAGACAGGGCTGACTTTGTCCATTGAGCAAAGCAGATCCTGCCTAGAGCCCACCAGGCACACAAGGAAGAGGCCCAGGCAGACTTTGCCTAGGGTGCATTTTATGATTTGAATTACAGTCCTTGGTATCTATGGGTTCCGCATCAACAGATTCAATTAACTGCTGATCAAAAATACTGGGGAAAAATACAGTAATAAAAAAACGAGTACAAGTTTCAAGCAATATAACACTTATTTGCAAAGCATTTACATTGTATTATGCATTATAAGTAATCTAGAGATGATTTAAAGTGTAGGAAAGGATGTACATAGATTATATGCAAATACTAGGGCATTTATATAAGAGACTTAAACATCTTCAGAGTTTGGTATCCATGGGGATCCCAGAACCAATCCCATCACTGCTACCAAGGGGCAACTGTACCTGATCTTGAAAGACTACAACCTAATATTATGATGTCTTATGTTTTCTAAAATAATAATAATACAAATTCCCTAGCCAGGCACGGTGGCTCACACCTGTAATCTGAGCACTTTGGGAGGCTGAAGCAGGTGGATCACCTGAGGTCAGGACTTCAAGACCAGCCTGACCAACATGGTGAAACCCCGTTTCTACTAAAAAAAAATACAAAATTAGCTGGTTGTGGTGGTGCATGCCTGTAATCCCAGCTACTTGAGAGGCTGAGGCAGGAGAATCGCTTGAACTTGGGAGGCGGAGGTCGCAGTGAGGTGAGATTGTGCCACTGCACTCCAGCCAGGGTGACAGAGTATGACTGTCTCAAAAAAAAAAAAAAATCCCCTATGTTAAAAGATGGGAAGAATTGCATATATTTGAAACTGCACCAAATTCATTTTTTTTGGAGACGGAGTCTTGTTCCGTTGCCCAGGCTGGGGTTCGAGCAATTCTCCTGCCTCAGCCTCCCAAGCAGCTGGAATTACAGGCGTGTGCTGCCATGCCCGGCAAATTTTTGTATTTTTAGTAGAGACGGGGTTTCACTATGTTGGCCAGGCTGGTCTCAAACTCATGACTTCAGGTGATCCGCCTGCCTTGGCCTCCCAAAGTGTGGGGATTACAGGCATGAGCCACCACGCGTGGCCTAAATTCAATGAGAAATAGAACTGCAGCCACAGCCTCTGCCCATATCCTGGTCATTGCATGTTTTGTATGGAACTTCTGGGAGGGACTCTGATGACCTTGTACTTTTGTTTTAACAGTCACTGTTATCGCAACAATAAAAACCTATTTCAGTTGAAGCCCTACCCTTTGCCAGCTGTATGAATTGGAATAAATTACTTTATTTCCCTGTCTATTTTTCTATCTGTAAGATAAATAAAATAACACTACCTTCCTTTCAGGATACACAGAAAAGTCTGATCAGAGAAAACTATACTTGTAATAGTGCTCACCTATTGGTAGTGCTAGCATTGGGGGTAAAATATTTCCCTAACAATAACTGTGGAACAAAAATTAGGTTGGATAGAACACTGATGTTGTTTGCATAGTAACAGGCACCCTGGGAAGTACTGGTGATAATATGGATGAAAATGAAAGCCAAAGGGATTTAAAATAATTATAGATGGCTAGATTTGGAAGACTGGCCTCTGCCACACACACACACACACACACACACACACACACACACACACACACACTTTACATTGATTTCCATGGGGAAACTAGTTTTGATTTACTACCTCTGCAGCATTTATCAAATTTCTCTGACCTCAACCTAGATGAATAAATATATTTTTATCGTTACCTAGCACACAGTCTCCGCTCCCTCCTTACCCATAATGGAAACAAACATTTTGAGAAACAAGATTTGTCTTGTTTTGAGACAGGGTCTCACTCTGTCACCCAGCTGGAGTGCGTGGTGAGATCTTGGCTTAGTGCAACCTCCGCCTCCCGAACTCAAGCGATCCTCCCACCTCAGCCTCCTGAGTAGCTGGGACTACAGGTTCATGCCACCACGTAGTGTTATTTTTGTATTTTTTTTGTAGAGGTGGGGTTTCGCCATGTTGCCCCGACTGGTCTCAAACTCCTGAGCTCAAGCAATCTGCCTGCCTTGGCCTCCCAAAGTGCTAAGATTACAGGTGTGTGCCACCAAGCCTGGCCAATACTTGTCTTACAACGTGGTAGATACTCTGATTTATTTATTTATTCCTTCCTTCCTCTCTCTCTTTCTCTCTCCTTTTTTCCCTTCTTTCTTTTCCTCTTTTTTTTTCTTTCTTCTATTTCTTTCTTTCTTTTTCTTTCCTTCTTTCTCTCTTTCTTTCTCTCTCTTTCTTTCTTTTTCTTTTTTTCTTCTTTCTCGCTCCCTCTTTCTTTCTTAGTCTTGCTCTGTCGCACAGGCCGGAGTGCAATGGCATGATCTCGGCTCACCGCAACCTCCGCCCCCCAGGTTCAAGTGACTCTGCTGCCTCAGCCTCCCGAGTAGCTGGGATTACAGGTACACACCACCACGCCTGGCTAAATTTTTGTATTTTTAGTAGAGATGGGGTTTCACCATGTTGGCCAGGCTGGTTTCGAACTCCTGACCTCGTGATCTGCCCGCCTCAGCCTCCCAAAGTGCTGGGATTGCAGCCGTGAGCCACCGCGCCCGGCCCCTACTCTGATATTTTCTATTGTACTCGATTTTGTTTTTAAATGTTGAACTCAGCTCATGAATGTATCTTCTGGATCCACAGTTAAAAAATCCTCTCCAGCTGCGAACACAGCCTGTGATCTCAGCACTTCCTCTGCAGTGAGTCAGAGGTGAACAGTGGAATTCCGAAAGCCCAATATGCAGGTTTGAATCTGGCTGTGCTGATTGCTGTGTGGCTCTGAGCAACTTACTTGACCTTTCTGACCTCATTTCCTTATCTTGAAAATGGCATGATAGGAAGATAATACTTTGCAGTCCTTTTGCAAGAATTGGTGGAATGATATACCCATGTAAGTCTTGGCACAGCACCCAGCACACAGGGAACGTTCAATTAGCACGTGCTCAATGGAGTCGCACTTTGGCTCATTCTCCCAGTGTTCCAGAGAAGGAAATGGGTGATCAGAGAGAGGATGTGACTGCCCAAGATCACAAAGCCAGCTCTGGGGAACTCCAGTGTCCAGAGCTGGCTCCCTCCACTCTGCTACCTCTTGACTCCTGGACAGCTCTCAGCTCCTGCCTCTGCTCAAACCCAGCTCCCAGCATGCATCTCGCATCCCCCTTCCATTGCCCTATCAGTGGTCACCATTTTCCAGCACCTGGCAACACACATAAAGTCTTGGTTTCTGACATGAAACACGCCTGGCTCAAATTTTGCCATTTCCTTCTTGCGGGATCCCAAACCGGCTTCCTCAACCTAAAGCTCAGTTTACTCCTCGAAAAACAGGGGTTGGAACTCCTGTTTGTGGCTGGGCGCCGTGGCTCACACCTATAATCCCAGCTCTTTGGGAGGCCGAGACAGGAGGATTGCTTGAGCCCAGAAGTTTGAGACCAGCATGGGCAACAAAGTGAGATGACCTCTCTACAATAATAAAAACAAAACATTAGCCAGGTGCTGTGTCATGCACCTGCAGTTCTAGCTACTTGGGGGGCTGAAAAGGGAAGATGACTTGAGCCCAGGAGTCTGAGGCTGCAGTGAGCTACGATCGTCCCACCACACTTCAGCCTGGGCAACAGAATAAGACCCTGTCTCAAGAAGAAAAGAAAACAAAAGAAAAGGAGAGAGAGAGAGAGAAGGAAAGGAAGGAAAGGAAAGGAGGGCGGGGAGGGAGGGAAAAAAAGGAAGGAAGGAAGGAGAGAAAGAAAGAAGAAAGAAAAGAAAGACTACATTCAGGGGGCCAAAATTTCATTTCCCAAGTGCTTATCCTGCCTGAGTGCCTCCCCATGAATGAACTAATTTATTTAATCTTCAGGACAACCCCATTTTACAGATGCGTGATGGCTGAGACACAGAGAGGTTAGGTAACTTGCCCTGGGTCACTCAGCAGCAAATGCTGGGCGCCAGATTCGGAATCCAGATGAACTCTAGCTACCCACAGAAGAGGATGGACAGGCCACCCCATGGGAAAAAAAAAAATAATCATGTTCTGATTTGATGTGAACGCCAGGGATTTCCTCTGACACCCTTGATTGTCTTTTTTCCTTTCCAGTCCAGACCACGACAACGAGTTGGAAGTCGTTTTCCAACGCCACCCCTGCGCCCTAGCTCTGAGACCCTGGGTAAGTCACTTCGCTTCTGCCAGCCTGGGTGTCCTCTTAAATAGAAGCCTCCGACCTCCCTCTGGTTGAGTCGTGTTTAAAGCAATGAGGTCATGCTTGGAAAAAGTCCCTCCCGCTGCCAGGCCTCGGGACAGAGGGGCTGTTGTTTGCGACCAACGTGGAACAGGCAGAAAGCGGGGCGCGACCGTGGAGCCCCGGGAGCCCCTGGCCTCGCGTTCTCCCCCGGCCTCCACCCACCCCTCTCTTTCCTGCTGGGGCAGGGCTACGGCTCCAGGTGCAGGGTGGTGGGCACAGCTGGTTCACCTCTGTCCTCTCTCAGTCCCGGCCCCGCCAGGACGGAAATAACAACCCGCTCTAGATCCGGCCCGACTGGTTCTCAGACCCGTGGGAGCTGCGGGGAGGCGGGTGGGGACCCCAGATGGGGAGACCCCCGGCCCGGTAAGGGCTTCACTGCGCGCTTCCTGCAGCCACGTGGCTGTGGCCGGGAATTCAGCGGCCGCCGTCTCCTGCGCTTTCTGCCCCCTCTTCCCTCCCGACCAGGACCCCAGGACCCCTGTCCCCCACCGCGCCTTACCTCGCGGTCCTCCCAGAGCGGGGCAGGAGCGCGCTCACCACTGCGGCTCTAGCCTGGACCCCCGGTTCCCTGGCTCCGAGTCCGCCTCCACCTCCCTAATCCTCGGCCCCCGCCTTCTTCCTTCTTCCTCCGGGCGGGATCTCACCTGGTACAGAAAGTGTCATGAGGAACCCGGAGGGGGTTTCAGGGGCCAGGCATCCGGGTCCGCAGAGCCACCTCCTTCTTCGCCCTCAGGTCCCAGGCGTCCTAGCTCTTAGCTTTCTTAATCCTACCCCAGACCCGAAAGTCAGCCCCTCCTCCCTCAGACCTAGGGGTCCAGACGCCCCAGCACCCTCATCCCTCAGCCCCAGGAGTCCAGGCCCCCAGCCCCTCCTCCCTCAGACCCAGGGGTCCAGGCCCCAGCGCCTCCTCCCTCAGACCCAGGAGTCCAGGCCCCAGCGCCTCCTCCCTCAGACCCAGGGATCCAGACGCCCCAGTGCCCTCCTCCCTCAGCTCCTGGAGTCCAGACCCCAGCCCCTCCTTCCTCAACCCCAGGAGTCCAGACCCCCAGCCCCTCCTCCCTCACGCCTAGGAGTCCAGACCCCACCCCTGGCAAGCCCTGGCATAAGGCCCCTTTACCTGCGCCGGGAACTAAAGTGTCAGCCCCTCTCGGGGGCCATGGTAGGAGCCCAGGCAGAAGCGGAATCGCCGCCCAGTCCCCAGGCAGAGCGGGTTTTGGCACAGGCCCCTCCCAGCCTTTCTTATCCCCCAAAAGTTTGCCTCTAGGATTTAAAGGACTAGAAAGCAGTGGTGGAAAAGCTGAGGCCCCTCTGGGCGGAGTGTGGGGGCGGGAGGAGGCCAGGACTGAGTGTGCAGGGGGAACTGGCAGAGGGGGTGGGGCTGGACAGGGCGCGCCCCCAGCCTGGCCCCTCCCCTGCCCAGCTTGGAATTTCCTGAAACTGGGGAAGTCTGGCTGTTTAGAAGAGTAATTTCTTCCAGATTGCAGCTGTATGAGAGGGAGACAGAGAGACAGGACAGAGAGAGAGGGAGAAGGTCAGACAGTGAAAGCAGCAGGAGGATGAAGAGCACGGAGGGTGTCTGAGGCTTTGCATCCACTAGATGAACTTTCCTGCCTGAAGCCACTCATAGAAAGGTCATAGAAAGGTCATATCTCATTCTAAGCACCCGTGTCTACTGATGACAAGAGAGTGAGGTTTGGGTGTCAGGACAATTCCTTCAGGGCAGTGTGGGCAGGGAGAGAGCAGAGGGGGAGAGCAGAGTCCCAAGGCAGGATGCAGCTCAGTGGGAAGAAGGTGGAAGCCCAGGTGGGAGGCTGGGTCAGTGGAAGGGAAGTGGAGGCCCAGGTGGGGGACGCTGGGTCAGTGGAAGGGAGGTGGAGGCCCAGGTGGGAGGCTGGGTCAGTGAGGTGGGAGGTGGAGGCCCAGGTGTGATGCTGGGTCATTGGGAGGGAGGTGGAGGTCCAGGTGGTAGGCAGCTCAGTGAAAGGGGAGGCCCAGGTGAAAGGCTGGGTCAATGGGAGAGAGGTGGAGGCTCAGGGGGAGGTTGGGTCAGTGGGCTGCGTCAGTGGTGGGGGGAGGTGGAGGCCCAGGTGGGATGCTGGGTCATTAGGAGGGAGGTGGAGGTCCAGGTGGGAGGCTGGGTCAGGGTCAGCGGGAGAGGTAGAGGGAAGCCCAGGTAGGAGGAAGCTCATTGAGAGAGAGGGGAGACCCAGATGGGGGGCTGGGTCAGTGGGAGGGAGGTGGAGGCCCAGGTGGGAGGATGGGTCAGGGTCAGTGGGAGAGGTAGAGGGAAGCCTAGGTAGGAGGCAGCTTGGTGAGAGAAAGGGGAGGCCCCCAGGTGGGAGGCTAAGTCAGTGGTTTTATCCCTAGCTGGGGATGGGGTTGTAGTGCTGGAGAGAAGATAGTCAATTTGCGATAACGAGGAAGCAGCCTTGAGCTGGGTCTTGAAGGATGAGTGAGCGTTGATGGAACCCTGGAGAGCAGGATGGATATCGGAGCGGAGTGGGGAAGCTGGGTGGGGCAGGAGGTTCTCAGATGCCAGGTGGAGTTTGATTTGCCTGGAGAAGCCAGCCTGAAAGCCACTGGGAGCCTCACTTTGCCCTGCAGGCGTGGGGGAACCCGGAGGAATGGCAGGGAAAGATCCAGGTGTTAGAAAGTTCCCTCTGGGGTCCCTGCAGGGGATGGAGTAAATCAGGTCAGGACTCAGCACCCACAGAAAAATGTAAGGAGGGGGGCAGTGGTCACCAGAAACTCAATAATCAAAAAGAGAGAGAGAGATATATATATATGTATGTGTATGTATATGTTACAGACTTTTATTAAGTATTTTCTATTGATGTAAAAATAACCATCTTTTTTTTTTTTTGAGATGGAGTTTTGTTCTTGTTGCTTGGGCTGGAGTGCAATGGTGTGATCTCGGCTCACCGCAACTGCCGCCTCCCAGGTTCAAGCGATTCTCCTGCCTCAGCCTCTCAAGTAGCTGGGATTACGGGTACGTGCCACGACGCCCAGCTAATTTTGTATTTTTAGTAGAGACGGGGTTTCTCCATGTTGGTCAGGCTGGTCTCAAACTCCCGACGTCAGGTGAGCCGCCTGCCTCGGTTTCCAGAGTGCTGGGATTACCGGTATGAGCCCCTGCACCCAGCCAAAATTAACCACCTTAGGGTGTACAGTTCAGTGACACTTAGTACATTGCCAATGGAACGCACCTAACTGGTACACTGGTAATTGTGTACCCATCCCTTCTATCAAGTTCCCAAACATTTTCATCACCCCAAAAGAAAACCCTATTAAGCGGTCACTCCCCATGCCCCGCTCTCTGCGGCCCCTGGAAACCACTCTCCTGTTTTCTGATTCTATGGATTACCTCTTCTGGACACTCGCATAAATGGAATCACACATCGTACAGCTTTACCTATCTGACTTCCATCACATAAGCAGGTTCATCCATGTGTAGCATGTGCCAGTGGTTCATTACACGTATTATGTACTTAAGATATATATAAAGGCCGGGTGCATTGGCTCACGCCTGTAATCCCAGCACTTTGGGAGGCCACCAAGGCAGGTGAATCACTTGAGGTCAGGAGCTCGAGACCACCTGGCCAACATGGAGAAACGCTGACTCTACTAAAAAAATACAAAAATTAGCTGGGCGCAGTGGTGTGTGCCTCTAGTCTCAGCTACTCAGGAGGCTGAGGCAGGACACTCACTTGAACGCAGGAGGCGGAGGTTGCAGTGAGCCCAGATCGAGCCACTGCACTCCAGCCTGGACAACAGAGCAAGACTCACTCTCAAAGAAAGAAAGAAAGAAAGGAAGAGAGAAAGAGAGAAAGAGAGAAAGAGAGAGAGAGAGAGAAAGAAAGAAAGAAAGAAATGTATATAAGAGATCTATTTGTCACGTGTGTAATCCCAGCACCAGCACTTTGGGAGGCTGAGATGGGCGGATCACAAGGTCAGGAGTCCAAGATCAGCCTGGCCAACGTGGTGAAACCCCATCTCTACTAAAAATACAAAAATTAGCCGGGCATGATGGCAGGTGCCTGTAATCCCAGCTACTTGGGAGGCTGAGGCAGGAGAATCGCTTGAACCCGGGAGGTGGAGTTTGCAGTGAGCTGAGATCGTGCCATTGCACTCCAGCCTGGGCAATAGAGCGAGACTCAGTCTCAAAAGAAAAGAAAGGAGGGAGGGAAGGAGGGAAGGAGGGAAGGAGGGAAGGAAGGAAAGGGAAGGAAGGAAGAAAGAAAAGAGATCTATTTCACAGAATTGAATTGTGCAAGCCTGGAATCCATAGGGTAGGAGGGAAACTAAGGCGGGAGTTAGTGCTGCCATCTGGTGGCAGAATTTCTTCTTCCTCTGGGAAACCTCCGTTTTGCACAACGCCTTTCAGTGGCTTGGATGAAGTCCACCCATATTGCTAAGGGCAATCTTCACTGAGGGCCCATGGACTGTAGATGTTAACGGCGTCTCCGGAATGCCTCCACAGCGACACCCAGACTGGAGTCTGATGGAATAACCGGAGATTAGAGCCCAGTCAAGTGGACACATAAAACTAACCTTCGGCCGAGCGCAATGGCTCATACCTGTAATCCCAGCACTTTGGGAGGCCGCGGCAGGTGGATCACGAGGTCAGGAGATCGAGACCATCCTGGCTAACACGGTGAAACCCCGTCTCTACTAAAAATACAAAAAATTAGCCGGGCGTGGTGGCGGCGCCTGTAGTCCCAGCTACTCACCAGGCTGAGGCAGGAGAATGGCGTGAACCCGGGAGGCGGAGCTTGCAGTGAGCTGAGATCCGGCCACTACACTCCAGCCTGGGCGACAGAGCGAGACTCCGTCTCAAAAAACAAAAACAACAACAACAACAAAACAACTATCCATCACGCCAGGATAATCTCCCTGATGTAAGATCCACAACCTTAACAACCTTAACTGCATCTGCAGACATACTCGCGGGTCCCAGGGATTTGTGCGTGGACACCTTGCATGTAGGGCAGAGTGGGGGTGGGTGGGGCTATTCTGCCTACCACAGTGCCCCTCAGAACTCAGGTCCTGGGAGGGAGGTGGGGCCAAAGCAGGGCCAGCTTCATGGGTTGCCCAGCGACCCATGTTCGGAGGGCCCTACACTTTTCTTTTTTTGTTTGTTTTTGAGACGAAGCCTTACTCTGTTGCTCAGGCTGGAGTGCCAATGGTGAGATCTCGGCTCACTGCAACCTTCGCCTCCCAGGTTCCAGCAATTCTCCTGCCTCAGCCTCTCCAGTGGCTGGGACTACAGGTGCCTGCCACCACGCCCAGTTACTTTTTGCATTTTTAGTAGAGACGGGGTTTCATCACGTTGGCCAGGCTGGTCTTGAACTCCTGACCTCAGGTGATCCGCCTGCCTTGGTCTCCCAAAGTGCTGGAATTACAGGCGTGAGCCACCGCGCCTGGCCTTTTTGTTTGTTTCTGAGACGGAGTCTCTATCTGTCACTCAGGCTGGAGTGCCAGTGGCGACATCTTGGCTCACTGCAACCTCCGCCTCCCGGGTTCAAGCGATTCTCCTGCCTCAGCCTCCTGAGTTGCTGGGATTATAGGCACGTGCCACCACGCCTGGCTTATTTTTGTGTTTTTAGTAGAGATGGGCTTTCACCATTTGGCCAGGCTGGTCTCGAACTGCTAACCTCAGGTGATCGGCCCACCTTGGCCTCCCAAAGTGCTGGGATTACAGGAATGAGCCACCGTGACAAGCCACCACACTTCTTTTTAATGCTCAGCGTTCACCAATTTGAAATTCCTTATGTTTTGAAGAAGGGACCCCGTGTTCTCATTTGCAATAGACCCCATCAATTATGTGGCTGGTTCTGGAGGGAATAGTGGGAAGGGCAGAGGCCTGGGAGGAAGCAGCTGAGAACAGCAACAATGGAGATAAAAGGGAAAGGAACTCTGGATGATATCCTGGCAGCAGCCTGATAAAGCAAAGAGGGAGAAGAGAGAGGTGTGTTCCAGAAGCCTGGAGTGGGAGATGCATCGTCCCTTTCTTGTGGTTTCAAAAGCAGGCCAAGTATGATTAAAAAAAAAAAAAAAAAAAAATGAAGGAGGGAGAGAGGTCCACTGGACTCAGTAAGAATCCAGAGTTCACTCGGGGCCTGGGTGAGAGCAGACCCAAGTGGGGTGGGCAGGCAGAGGTCAGTCTGCAGTGGAGAAGGCCAGAGAGAGAGAGGAGGCCAGGAAGGGCGGAGGGGTCAGCAGATAACCCAGGGTATCCTCTATGAAGGGAAAGAGAGAGAGATAAAGTATTCGGAAGAACACGAAAGGTCAAAGGTTTTAGGTTTTTTGGTTCATCTGGATACATTCCCAACATTTTTTTTTTTTTTTAGACAGAGTCTTGCTCTGTCGCCAGGCTGGAGTGCAGTGGAGCAATCTCAGCTCACTGCAACCTCTGCCTCCCTAGTTCAAGCAATTCTCCTGCCTCATCCTCCCGAGTAGCTGGGACTACAGTTGTGTGCCACCATGCCCAGCTAACTTTGTGTAGAGATGGGGTTTCGCCACGTTACCCAGGCTGGTCTTGAACTCCTAGACTCAAGCAATCCACCTGCCTCAGCTTCCCAAAGTCCTGGGATTACAGACCTGAGCCACTGTGCCCAGCTGGTTCCTGAGACTGCACCATGATTCCTTAGCCGATTTCAGTGACTACATACTGCCAGTGCCCCTACATAATTATATGTCAGTTCCTAGAATATTTTTGTAATTATTCAGACTTTTATAGCAATCTAATCATCACTACCCGGCAATTTGTTTTCTTAAGTCTAGTGCTATTGAGGGATTTCTAACATTTCCCTTTTCAATGTTTCAGCCCCTCTTCTGAGTAGCAGGGACATGGATGGAACTTTGATCCTATCTTATCCTTAAAGAGCTTACAGGATATTGAGAGGAGAGGAGAGAAGTTGACATGGCACCATCTAGTGGAATGACATAGTCAGCACAGAGCGCAGTGGGAGCACAGAGGAAGAGCGCCAGGCCCATCATGTCCAGCTGTGCCAGTTGTGTACTGCACAACTCTGGGGTCATCATATCACAAACTGTGAGTGGAAGAGCCTTGTGAGACTTCCAGGACAGGTTTTTAGGGGCCACCAGATGCTGGTCTAGATCAGGATGGAGGAATCCTGACTCCTAGAAAGGGGTGGGCAGGGAATTGCTGAGGATGTTGAAGTCTAATGGGATGAGCCTTCCCTGTGGTGAGAGGGTTCCTCAGCTTTCGAGAGGAAGTTTGGGAAGAAGAATCCTCGTGAAGGGTGTTCTACTTGGAGTCATTCGTGTTACCTTCCAGCTCACTCACTCAGGGCACTCATGACCACTTCCCTTTCCCTGGCCCTCAGTCTGCACCCACCACACTGTTCCCCCTGCTGACTTTTGCACCCTCCAGACCACTGCTGCACTTTCTCATTTATCCAAATCACTTTCACCTTCTAGCAGGCTGAGAATGTGCTTATTACGCCCAAGGGTTACTGTCTGTCTCCTTCTGCGAGAATATAAGCTCCTCGACTGGGCATGGTGGGTCAGGCCTGTCATCCCAGCACTTTGGGAGGCCGAGGTGGGCAGATCACGAAGTCAGGAGATCGAGACCATCCTGGCTAACACAGTGAAACCCTGTCTCTACTAAAAATACAAAAATTAGCCGGGCGTGGTGGTGGGCACACCTGTAGTCCCAGCTACTCAGGAGGCTGAGGCAGGAGAATCGCTTGAACCCAAGAGGCGGAGGTTGCAGTGAGCCGAGATTGTGCCACTGCACTAGAGCCTGAGTGACAGAGCGAGACTTTGCCTCAATAAATAAATAAATAAATAAATAAATAAATAAGCTCCTCATCTGACTTCAAACTATACTACAAGGCTACAGTAACCAAAACAGCATGATTCTGGTACAAAACAGAGATATAGACCAATGGAATAGAACAGAGCCCTCAGAAATAATATCACACATCTACAACCATCTGATATTTGACAAACCTGACAAAAACAAGAAACGGGGAAAGGAGTCCCTATTTAATAAATGGTTCTGGGAAAACTGGCTAGCCATAAGTAGAAAGCTGAAACAGGATCCCTTCCTTACACCTTATATGAAAATTAATTCAAGATGTATTAAAGACTTAAATGTTAGACCTAAAACCATAAAAACCCTAGAAGAAAACCTAGGCAATACCATTCAGGACATAGGCATGGGCAAGGACTTCATGTCTAAAACACCGAAAGCAATGGCAACAAAAGCCAAAATTGACAAATGGGATCTAATTAAACTAAAGAGCTTCTGCACAGCGAAAGAAACTACCATCAGAGTGAACAGGCAACCTACAGAATGGGAGAAAATTTTTGCAATCTACTCATCTGACAAAGGGCTAATATCCAGAACCTATAAACAACTCAAACAAATTTACAAGAGAAAAGCAAACAACCCCATCAAAAAGTGGGCAAAGGATATGAACAGACACTTCTCAAAAGAAGACATTTATGCAGCCAACAGACGCATGAAAAAATGCTCATCATCACTGGCCATCAGAGAAATGCATATCAAAACCACAAAGAGACACAATCTCACACCAGTTAGAATGACGATCATTAAAAAGTCAGGAAACAAAGGTGCTGGAGAGAATGTGGAGAAATAGGAACACTTTTACACTGTTGGTGGGACTGTAAACTAGTTCAACCATTGTGGAAGATGACAGTGTGGCGATTCCTCAAGGATCTAGAACTAGAAATATCACTTGACCCAGCCATCCCGTTACTGGGTATATACCCAAAGGATTATAAATCATGCTGCTATAAAGACACATGCACACATATGTTTATTGCGGCACTATTCACAATAGCAAAGACTTGGAACCAACCCAAATGTCCATCAATGACAGACTGGATTAAGAAAATGTGGCACATATACACCATGGAATACTATGCAGCCATAAGAAAGGATGAGTTCATGTCCTTTGTAGGGACATGGATGAAGCTGGAAACCATCATTCTCAGCAAACTATCGCAAGAACAGAAAACCAAACACCGCATGTTCTCACTGATAGGTGGGAATTGAACAACGAGAATACTTGGACACAGGGCGGGGAACATCACACACCGGGACCTGTCGTGGGGTGGGGTTAGGGGGGGAGGGATAGCATTAGGAGATACACCTAATGTAAATGACGAGTTAATGGGTGCAGCACACCAACATGGCACATGCATACATATGTAACAAACCTGCACGTTGTGCACATGACCCTAGAACTTAAAGTATAATAAAAAGGAAAAAAAATAAGCTCCTCAATGGCAAGGATGTTTGTTTTGTATATTGATGGACCGCTAGGGCCTCGAACAGTGTCTGGCACACGGGAGAGGACCAACAAATAGGGAATGAGAAAAACCAAGGCTCCACGGAAAAGAAACGAACTAAGTAGGGAGTTTCTCAACTGAGACCACAAGAGGGCGCTCAAGATACGTGTGAAACTCTTGCAGCCCCGACGTGGGTGGTCTCTCTGCTCCTCAGCCTGGAGGACCAGGGACAGGTGTGACCTGGACCACACCCTTTCTCCTTTGTGAGCCTCTATTTCCCCATGTGTAGCGTGGAGATGGAAATGCCTGAAATACGTTCCCGTGAGAAGCAAAAAGCCAACAACGCATGCGCTCGAATGTCTTCCAAGGGGTTATTGCATAGGTCGAAATCCATCTAATTGTGTATATTAAGTGAGAGGGTTTTTTAGTAGAACAATATATCTAAATAAAGCTGCTAAAATGTAAATAAAAAAAAAATAAAACTTGCGTCCAATAACAACAGAGCCATTAAGCTAGCACAAGAAATCTGAAGGAGAGCAGTCCAGAACCCAATAAATCCACAAAGATATACATACATGTACATAATGCGCATAAATATGTACATAATGCGCATAAATATATATACATATATGTATATATACATATATGCATATGTGTATAAATATATACACACATATGTATATACATATATACATATATGTATACATACACATATATGTGTATACACATGTGTATACATATATACACATGTATATGCATATATATATGTATATACATATACACACATATGTATATGCATATATACATATATGTATATACACACACATATATACACATACACACACACACACACACACACACATATAGATATATATTTTTGAGACAGAGTTTCGCTCTTGTTGCCCAGGCTGGAGTGCGATGGCATGAACTCGGCTAACCTCAACCTCTGCCTCCCGGGTTCAAGCAAATCTCCTACTTCAGCCTTCCAAGTAGCTGGGATTACAGGCATGTGCCATCACGTTTGGCTAATAGAAATATTAATTACATGAAGTGACCAGTGAGCACAGTAATCCTGTGAAATTATTAAAACATAAAACTAAATGGAAGCTCTGGTTGAAAAGTGTAACACATTCCTAGCAGGATGGGAGACACATTCACCAAAATCAATCATGTGTCTGTGTACTAACAAAAAAAAGTCTAAAAATGAATGAGGAGAGGAATTTTATTTACAAAGCCTCCAAAGTAATAAAATGAGTGGGAAGAAATTTAGTAAAATAAATAAAGGATGGGTATGCTAAAAATTACAAAAGACGCTGTGGAGAAGTTAAAGATCTAATAAATGGAGAGGCCGAGCGTGGTGGCTCACTGCTGTAATCTTAGCATTTTGGGAGGCCAAGGAAGGCAGGTCACCTGAGGTCAGCAGTTCAAGACCAGCCTGACCTACACGGGGAAACTGGTCTCCACTAAAAAACAAACAAACAAAAAGCAAACAAAAATTAGCCAAATGTGATGGGGTGCGCCTGTAATCCCAGTTACTGAAGAGGCTGAGGCAGGAGAATGGCTTGAACTTGGGAGTCGCAGGTTGCAGTGAGCCGAGATCGTGCCACTGCACTCCAGCCTGGGTGACAGAGCCAGACTCCATCTCAAAATACATACATACATACGTACATATAAAAATGGAGAAACAGTTCATACCTTCACAATAGCATCCAAAATAACAAATATAAGAAATAAAAATTAACAAAAAGTGTCATCTTGCAACAGTAACATAATATGAATAAACCTCACTGACCACATCCTTCCTCATTCTTAGAAAGGGAATCATGGTCACAGTGGTTGACCTGTGGCCATGTAATTCTGTCCAAATATCCCTGAATGGTAAATGTGAAAACAGTAGAATGAATTCCATTGAAAGTAAGAAAACAAGAAGAAATAAAGTCAGAACTCAAAAGTGTTTTTTAAGGGTTATTGGGATGGAATTTTGTTTGTTGTTTTGAGATGCAGACTTGCTCTGTCACCCAGGCTGGAGTGCAATGGTGCGATCTCAGCTCACTGAGATCTCCGCCTCCCAGGTTGAAGCCATTCTCCTGCCTCAGCCTCCTGAGTAGCTGAGATTATAGGCACCCACCCCTATGCCCGGCTAATTTTTGTATTTTTAGTAGAGACGGGATTTGACTTTATTGGCCAGGCCGGTCTTGAACTCCAACCCCTCAGGTGATCAGCCTGCCTTGGCCTCCCAAAGTGCTGGGATCACAGGAATGAGCCACCGCGCCCGGCCACCACACTTCTTTTTAATGCTCAGCTGCCACCAATTTGAAATCCTTACGTTTTGAAGAAGGGACCCCGTGTTCTCATTTGCAATCGACACCACCAATTATGTGGCCGGTTCTGGATGGAACAGCGGGAAGGGCAGAGGTCTGGGAGAAAGCAGCTGAGAACAGCAACGAGGGAGAGATAAAAGGGAAAGGAACTCTGGACGATATGCTGGCAGCATTTTTTTTTTTTAACGGCCAGGCGCGGTGGCCCAAGTCTGTAATCTCAGCACTTTGGGAGGCTGAGATGGGCGGAGCATGAGGTCAGCAGTTCAATACCACCCTGGCCAACGTGGTGAAACCCCATCTCTACTAAAAATACAATAATTAGCTGGGCGTGGTGGTGCAAGTCTGTAATCCCAGCTACTCGGGAGGCTGAGGCAGGAGAATCGCTTAAACCCGGGAGGCAGAGCTTGTAGTGAGCTGAGATTGCACCAATGCACTCCAGCCCGGGCCACAGAGGGAGACTCCGTTTCAAAAGAAAAAAGAAAAAAAAAAAGCTCCTCGATACCAAGGATGTTAGTTTTGTATATTGACGGACCGCTAGGGCCTCGAACAGTGTCTGGCACACAGGAGAGGACCAACAAATACTGCATGAGAAAAATGCATACCGGATGGTAAAGAAATGAACTAAGCAGGGAGTTTCTCCACTGCGACCACAAGAGGGCGCCCGAGATACGCGTCAAACCCTCGCACCCCCAAGGTGGGTGGTGTCTCTGCTCCTCAGCCTGGAGGACCAGGGACAGGTGTGACCTGGACCGGACCACACCCTTTCTCCTTTGTGAGCCTCTATTTCCCCATGTGTAGCGTGGAGATGGAAATGCCTGAAATATGTTCCCGTGAGAAGCAAAAAGCCAACAACGCGTGCACGTGAATGTCTTCTAAGGGGTTATTGCATAGGTCGAAATCCATCTAATTGTGTACATTAAGTGAGAGGGTTTTTTTTTTTTAGAAGAACAATAATAGCTAAATAAAGCTGCTAAAAAGTAAACAAAATAAAAATAAAACTTGCAATGAACAACAACAGAGTCATTAGGCTAGAGCAAGAAATCTGAAGGATGGCAATCCAGATCCCAATAAATGCACGAAGTTAGAATTTTTTTTTTTTTTTTTTTGAGACAGAGTTTCGCTCTTGTCGCCCAGGCTGACTTGCAATGGTGCAATCTCGGCTCACCGCAACTGCCGCCTCCCGGGTTTAAGCAATTCTCCTACCTCAGCCTTCCAAGTAGCTGGGATTACAGGCAAGTGCCATCATGCCCGGCTAATAGAAATATTAATTACATGAAATGACCAGTGAGCACCGTGCTATCCTGTGAACTTATTAAAACATAAAACTAAATGGAAGCTCTGGAGTTGGAAAGTACAACACATTCCTAGCAGGATGGGAGATATATTCACCAAAATCAATCATGTGTCTGTATACTAACGAACAATAATTTAAAAATGAAATGAGGAGAGCAATTTCATTTACAAAGCCTCCAAAATAACAAACTGAATGGGATGAAATGCAATAAAATAAGTGAAAGACGTGGACACTAGAAGTTACAAAAGGTACTGAGAAGTTAAAGATCTAAATAAATAGAGAGACCGAGTGTGGTGGCTCATGCCTGTAACCTCAGCACTTTGGGAGGCCAAGGCAGGTGGATTACCTGAGGTCAGGAGTACGAGACTAGCTTGGTAAACATGGGGAAACCTGATGTGTACTAAAACAAACAAATAAACCAACAAAAACTTAGCTCCAGCCTGGACGATAGAGCCAGACTCTGTCACAAAATTAATAAATAAATACATACATACATGCATAAATGGAGAAATAGTTTATACATTCACAATAGCATCTGAAATAATAAATGTAAGAAATAAAATGGACAAAAAGTGTTGCAAAGCAGTAACATAATATGAATAAACCTCACTGACCACATCCTTCCTCATTCTTAGAAAGGGAATCATGGTCACAGTGGTTGACCTGTGGCCGTGTAATTCTGTCCAAATATCCCTGAATGGTAAATGTGAAAACAGTAGAATGAATTCCATTGAAAATAAGAAAACAAGAAGAAATAAAGTCAGAACTCAAAAGTGTTTTTGAAGGGTTATTGGGATGGATTTTTTTTTTTTTTTTTTTCAGATGGAGAGTCGCTCTGTTGCCCAGGCTGGAGTACAATGGTGCGATCTCGGCTCACTGCAACCTCCACCTCCTGCGTTGAAGCCATTCTGCTGCTTCAGCCTTCTGAGTAGCTGGCATTATAGGCACGCACCATCATGCCCGGCTAATTTTTGTATTTTTAGTAGAGACGGGATTTCACCATGTTGGCCAGGCTGGTCTTGAACTCCTAACCTCAGGTGATCCACCTACCTCGGCCTCCCAAAATGCTGGCATTACAGGCATAAGCCACCGCGCCCGGCCTATTTCTTATTATTTGATAATATTTGTATTATCCCATATCAATTTATGATGATAAGTGCGCTTAACATAAGAGCTATCTTCTCAGCAAATTTGTAAGGCTACAAGGCAGTATTGTTCCCTGCACACAGCAAGCTGCACAGGAGACTCTAGGGTTTCCTCATCTTGCATGACTGAAACTCAGGAGGGAAAAATGAGGAGGTATCAGTCATAGGAAAGAGATCTTGGTACCTTGCTTGTTCTTTTTTTTCTTTGTTTTTTTTTTTTTGAGACGGAGTCTTGCTCTGTCGCCCAGGCTGGAGGGCAGTGGTGCCATCTCGGCTCACTGCAAGCTCCACCTCCCAAGTTCCCGCCATTCTCCTGCCTCAACCTCCTGAGTAGCTGGGACTACAGGAGCCCGCCACCGCGCCCGGCTAATTTTTTGTATTTTTAGTAGAGACGGGGTTTCACCGTATAAGCCAGGGTGGTCTCGATCTCCTGACCTCATGATCTGCCTGCCTCGGCCTCCCAAAGTGCTGGGATGACAGGCGTGAGCCACCGCGCCCGGCCGCCTGTTCTTTCTAAGCCAATACCCTCAGCTCCTTCAAGGGGGCACTTTTATTTCATTTTATTTTTTTCCCTCAGGTATAAATAATTTTTTTTTTTCAGTTATAAGGCTGACACATACTCAATTTAAAAATTCAGATAAAAACACCTCAAAAAATGAAGAGCCATTTAAACTCCCTTGACCTAATATTAATTTGTACAAACATCTTGATTAATATTTTCCTACTAATGTCTCCTTCCATAAACGTGTGTGTAAATATGCATACATAATTTAACTTACACGTGGCCCCTATATACATGTTTTTTTCCTGTTTTGTTCACTCAGCAAAATCCTTGGCATCTTCTCTGTCAATAAAAGTTAAATAGCACCATCTTTTTTTTTTTTTGAGACGGAGTCTCGCTCTGTCACCCAGGCTGGAGTGCGGTGGCGTGGTCTTGGCTCACTGCAAGCTCTGCCTCCTGGGTTCACACCATTCTCCTGCCTCAGTCTCCCGAGTAGCTGGGACTACAGGTGCCCGCCCCTACGCCCGGCTAATTTTTTGTGTTTTTAGTAGAGACGGGGTTTCACCATGTTAGCCAGGATGGTCTCGATCTCCTGACCTCGTGATCCACCCGCCTCGGCCTCCCAAAGTGTTGGGATTACAGGCGTGAGCTGCCGCGTCCAGCAGCACCATCATTTTTAATGACTACACAGTATTCCATTGCATTGGGTGGGGGGGGCATTGTTGAACATTTAAGTGTCTATTAAGTGATGAGCAATATATTTCTAATTCACTGCTCTTCCTTCTACAAGTATTTACTGAACATCTATTATGTGCCTGGCCCTAAGTGCCGGTGATAGAGCGATGATCTGGACAGAAGAGGTCCCTGGCCAAGTGAAGTCTCCATTCTAACTGCAGGAGGGGACAGCGTACGAGTCAACGAGTAGATAATTAGAAAGGAGGATGAACGTCAAGAGGGAACGAAGACAAACCTTCTTAGCAAAGGGATGAGTGTCAGGGGAGTGGACTTCTTTCAACAGAGTGGTCTGGGAAGGCTGATCAGAGACCTGGAGGCTGTGGTGCAAAGCAGGAGGTTAGTGCATCCAGGCAGAGACGAGGAGCCCTGAGGCAGGGAGGGACCTGGTGTCTTCAAGGAACAGCGGGAATGTCATGTACGCAGCGCCCGAGGGCAGGGAGTGAGGGGTACAGGGACCACGTGAAATTGAAAGATGAGGAGGTCCCGTGGGTCGCCAGGAGTTTGGGTTTCATGGCGCACCGTGAAGTCACTGGAGATTTCAAATTTGGATCATAACCGGATGAGTGCTTTAAAGGATCACTCTGGGGCCAGGCACAGTGGCTCACACTTGTAATCCCAGCACTTTGGGAGGTCAGCGGATCACGAGGTCAAGAGAGATCGAGACCATCCTGGCCAACATGGTGAAACCTGTTCTCTACTAAAAATACAAATAAATTAGCTGGGTGTGGTGGTGGGTGCCTGTAATCCCAGCTACTCTGGAAGCTGATGCAGGAGAATCGCTTTGAACCTGGGAGGCGCAGGCTGCAACGAGCCGAGACTGTACCCACTGCACTGCAGCCTGGTGGACAGAGCAAGATCACTTCAAAAAAAAAAAAAAGATCACTCTGGCTACAGTGTGGAGAGGGGCAACTGAGTAGCAAGCAGAGCATGGAGAGGCCCAGCCAGGGATGTTCCCTGCAGGAGTGGGGAGAGAGGCGAACCTGGCCGTGGTGCTGGCAAGCCGCGGTCTGCATGAGGACGGATTCTGAAGGTAGAACAAGGGGAGAGGTGAGAAAGAAGCAGCTCCGGAAGGGATTTCTAGGTCTGCAGCTTGTCCAGGTGGGTCTTGCCGGGAAGAAAACGCGGGAGAGCCACACACTTTAATTCTTTCATGTCAATCCTCCCTGTTTGTTTCTAAGTGAGTATAAGTCAGTATGAATGTATATTCTGATTTCCCAGTTCTTGGCAATAATAATGCAGACGCTATCCTGATGTTAATATCTAACTATACACTCTGGGATCTCTCCGTAGACGTACATCGGCTATTTTCTTTTTCTTTTTTCTTTTTTTTTTTTTGAGACAAGTCTCACTTCATCACGCCTAGGCTGGAGGTAGTGGCTCTATCTCGGCTCACTGCACCCCACCTCCCAGGTTGAAGCAATTCTCCTACTCAGCCTCCCGAGCTGAAATGATAGGGGCCCGCCACCAGGTCCAGCTATTTTTTTTGTATTTTTAGTAGAAACAGGGTTTTATCATGTTGGCCAGGCTGGTCTGGAACTCCTGGCCTCAGGTGATCTGCCTGCATCCGCCTTCCAAAGTGCTGGGATTACAATCAGGAGTCACCGCGCCCAGCCCATGGGGTATTTTCAAATGTATTTCTCCCTGGTCGTCTAAATTCCAGAGTGACTGATGAGAAGTCTGATGTAATTATGATAATAGAAACTTAGTACACCATTGTCTTTTCTCTCCCACCTATGAAGGCTTCTTTATTTTCTTTTTCCTTCGTGATAATGCAGCTTGGTCCGTCCGAAACGGATGGAAGCGATCCGATCCGACATCCTGATCCTGATCCGATGTCCGCCCGCCCGCCCACCCGCCCACCCGCCCGCACGCCCGCCCGCACCCGCCCAGCAAGGGCATGGCGGCGGCGGGCGTTAAGGCGGCGGCAGCGGCAACTGGCGCCAGCGGCAAGCGTTTTCTCTCCCTCTTTCTTTCTTTTCTTTCTTTTCTTTCTTCTTTTCTTCTTTTCTTTCTTCTTTCAGACAGAGTCTCCTGTCACCCACACTGGAGCACGGCACGCATCTGGGTTCATTCCCAACCTCCTCGGCCTCCCGTCTCAAGCGATTCTCCTGCCTCAGCCTCCCCGAAGGACTACAGGCAGGCACCACTATGCCCCGCTAATTTTTTTTAGTAGAGATGGGGTTTGGAGTTTCACCGTGTTCATCAGGATGGTCTCGATCTCTTGACCTTGTGATCCGCCCGCCTCAGCCTCCCAAAGTGCTGGGATTACAGGCGTGAGCCACCGCGCCCGACCCCAAACTTCATAATTTCTTTAAAAAAAAAAAAAAGTGCACTTAAAACAACACACATTTCATTTTAAGTGTGATTTTTATTGCATCTAAGTTTCGATATGAATAACATTGTCTGTTCATTTCTAAATACGTCACAACTTCTGTGTGTGTGTGTTTTAACAGTCACTCAGAAGTTATGTAGATTTTTGTTGTTTTAAAAATGTGTGTTTTTTAAACGTTTAATTTTTGGTCTCTTATGTAATTTCTGTAGTCACAAAATGTGGTTTCATTATATCAGATCTTTGGAGTATTTTGAGACCTCCTTGGTGGATTGAGAAGTGGTCAATTTTTGTCGATTTTTCATAAGTTCCTGAAAAGAATGTGGGTTCTCCATGGGTGCTGTTTTGTGCATATAACAACACACCAATAATGAAAATAACAATTATGATAACAACCATTAATAATCAATATTAGGCTGGGCGCGGTGGCTCATGCCTGTAATCCCAGCACTTTGGTAGGCCGAGGCAGGCAGATCACCTGAGGTCAGAAGTTCGAGACCAGCCTGGCCAACATGGTGAATCCCCATCTCTACTAAAAATACAAAAATTAGCTGGGCGTGGTGGCGGAGGCCTATAATCCCAGCTACTCAGGAGGCTGAGGCAGGAGAATCACTTGAACCTGGGAGGCAGAGATTGCAGGGAGCCAAGATTGTGCCACTGCACTCCAGCCTGGGTGACAAGAGTGAAACTCAATCTCAAAAAATAAATAAGTAAATAACAGTAATCAATATTAGAACCCTTGGTAATGTCAGGCTCCGTCTGACTACTTTTGATTTTTAAGAAAGCATGCTTACTTTTGCCTTTCATTTTTCTATTTTTTAAAAAACTTTGTAAACATTTATGACGTACAAGTGTAATTTTGTTGTATGTACAGACTGCATAG